>NW_020273616.1:3580662-3619466 GCF_003268045.1 Sipha flava | reverse complement strand
CGTGACATATCTGTACCTAAGTCTAAAAATAACGATTTTCAGATTATTATCACTTAATAATAATTGATATATTTTTTTACATTCAATATATCGTTACACTAATGACATACCACGTATCTGATATTTTACATAAAATGAGTTTTTGGTATCAACAAATTTGTTATCTCCTTACGTACAAAATTTATTTTCTGTGCAATAACCTAAAATAAATTATTTCCCCTCCAAATTGGATATATTATTTAGTATTTTTATAAATTTCAACTATATTAAAACACTGCTCAATAACACGTATCTCACAAAAACTTTAATAAATACCAAGTAACTACACTAAATTTTAAACAGCAACCAAATTTAAAGAACTTTAATAAAATTAATGTTGAATAATCAAAACTTAAATTTAAATTCGGTAAAAATATGAGGTGTATAATATCTTTTAATATTTATTCAGTTTTTTTACTCTCCTGAACAATTAGTGAAATGTAGATACATGGTATTGTCATTATTGTAACGATATTTTCATTCCGGTTATTACTCATTAATTGAAAATGTAAACTTTGTAAGCAGGTAACATTCGAATTATTCCAATTCTTTTGCTCTCATCGTGAAAAATTAGTATAATGTGACTTACGTTGATCTGGATCTGAGATACAGATAATATAGGATGTAACTATGACACCTTCAAGTACGTCATATTAATCCGAAGGAAACTATAGAGAACATGTTACCAACTTGACATATTTGATATTTTTTACAGTCGGATTGTATAACATTTTTCGTGATGTTTAGAATCCTACAATTTTTAGTCAAATCGATGATGGACTGCGATATAGTTTATAAATCCATCAATATTTTCTAAGTTATTGTAATTAGGTGAAAACAGTCGACAAGTTAATGTTATGTCATATCGATTATACGTAGAAACCTTATTTACTGTATGTAACGTAGACATTTATGACTGCATCAATTGGTGGTGGGAACTATGGGGGCTTTAACACCGAGCCAAAAGATGAAAAAGACTACCATGTGTTTAATAATCATTGGCTAAAAAGTATAAAATACTGTTTTACAAATTAATAGTAACTATATTACAATACACAGACATATCGTACTTATTTAAAATAACATTTTTTAGACCTGAATAAAAAAATTAAATTGTTTTGGGTGAAAGGGCTTCACCAAAAGTAATAGCTTAATACTCCCTCAATCGAAAAATGATAAAATACCGTATGTAGACGGAAACTGGCCGATCGACCTCAAATATACATTATGATATGAGATACGGTGACGTTAATAAAAGTTTATACAACGTGCCTACGCGTAAAATATATTCTAAAAATAATATATTATCGGCGGCACAACCGGAGCAACTACTATAGTGTACAGTAGGCAGTCGAGTGTATTATATAAAATATGATCGTCAAAGGGAAGTGTGTACTAATACGATAGGAATTGACAATATAAAAAAAATAAATAAATTTTTAAAAAAACACATAGTGCGAGAGAGAGGAAAAATTTAAAATATAATCGCCACTGCTGTACATACTCGTATATATATATATGAGTATATGTATAAGAATAATATCCTCAAAGTCGTTATATGCGTCGAACCGGTCGTGTGCCTGGAGAAGGCCTTGACAACGGATATGGTACACCTTTTTTAGCGCTGCTCTTCCGTACGAACGCGATTTTTCTTCCTACGGCCGCGCGCCCCCACCCCGATGCCGACCGCATTCCCACCGCCGACGGAGACGCGAGTCCCCGACTATATAATCGAAACTGTTTCCCGCCGAAACCCTAGTGTCTAGTTACCTAAACTCCAAACCGTATACATAGTACGTCCAAAAACGAAACGCATTAACACCGTTTTCAATTACACGTGCACGACAATTGCACTCTTCCAAACGTCTTTGTAAATACAACCTACACGTATATACATCTATACAAATATACTCACCGTTGTGTGTGTGTGTGCGTGTGCGTGTGCGTTTCAACGTTCGATCAATTCGAATAGTTTCTTGTCGTTCCAAGTGTCGTGGTCAACGCTTCAAAATGGTTTCCGTACAAAGGGTAAGTTATCCGTTTGATATTTACTATATAATATCACGTCTACATGCTTGTTAACGGGACGATGGTTCGACGGTAATCTATATTTTTTTAACATTTTCTGTAGAATTTTGTGTATACAACATGAACTTGTGCGAATTGCACTTTAACGTAGTAAACGAAATCGAAATACAATAAAATATGGCAGACATAATTTAATGCGCGTATTTATATTTTTTAAACGGCCATCAAGTGGTTGATATCGTTTCAAAATATCTATAAATTGAAAAAATTTAGGTATATGTATCACGTGTACATACAGTTTTCAAAATGTTTCATATTTTTTTTTTTTTTTTGTTCTTTGAAATTCAAAATTTATTTTTACAATCTGTAAACATACATAATAATGATATTACTTTCTTCATATAGTTTTGCTTTATTCGTGTAATTTGATTTGTATATTTGTGTATAGGTATAGTATAAATTGTAAAATGGTTAAATCAACTTTAATCGTATCCACGTCATTTAATCTTCTTATAATTACTTTGTGGTTAATTATACGGTAGTTAATAGATCCTTGAATAACCATTAATAATGATTTAAAATGTTTACATACTTTCTACAAAACTCTTAAAAATTTCATTTTCACACAAATACGTTATTTAATGAAATATTCGGAATTTACATTTTACTAATATCATATAAAATATTATTTTTAAAATAAATTTTTAATATAATTATTATATTTCAAATAAATTTGAGTAATAGAATAATTTATAGAACATTTAATATTTAATTTTGAAACGAGTATTTATAAAACGAATAATAAGAGCATACCAAATATGTTTATTTTTAGACGCGTAATAAACAAGTTATATACAATAACATTGTTTTGATTTGAAAATATGAAAACTATATCTATAAAAAGGTTTGTAATTAAACTGCCAAAATGAATTAGGTACGTTATTCGTAAACTTCGTGTACTACCTACATACACCTAATTTATGTATAAAATACACATATCATGCGACTGAATTCAGGGAATATTTTAATTGGGGTGAAATATTTCTACAACCTCCCTCAACCGATAGTATAACGATGTTTATTGAATAATAAACAATATGTTAAGAATGTAGATATCATTACTTAGAAAAAAGGATTTTAGTTTTTTTCAAATTACCATAGTTTACGTTCAACATAAAACGTATTTCATTTTTATTTTTATTTTTCGGTCAATAAATTAAATTAAAAATATCATATAAAATCAATTATGATTTTTCCTGTATTAAACAATATGTTATGAGCCCTAGCCTCCTATAAAGGTTCGCAGTCGGACCTAGTTGTTTTTCGATATTCTGACGTGCACGTACGTCACAACACATATATTACGCGCACCCGAAATACACGTAATATATGCGTGCCCACACACTGCGAACGCACAACAGTTATTAGTAACCGGAGAAGTTCAGTGCGTGTGAATATAAGTAATACGTTCAGGTCAAAGGAAAACGTCTTCGGTGGGACTTAACTCATCACCCTGACGGAAACAACGCCTCCGTAGATAGGGGACGCACGGCCTTGGGTGGAAAATTTGATTTTGGCGGCACGTGTCACGGAGATTTCTCTACCATCCGACCGAAACCCAATCGCACGTTCAAACCGGGATCGCGGTCGCGCATATGCGTTGCGACCGTGATAACTTTTCAGTTATTGTTATTGTTACCAACTATTCATATTACCATTACTGAAACAATGTATTAACGCACGTTTTCCGACAAAATGTAATGCCTCTCTCCACCACGTTTGTGTCATAATAACTCCTTGCTAGCGATGAAGATGATGATGATTACGACAACAAAAACAACTGTATCGTATCGAGTTCGCCAAAACCCGCGGTGTGCGATATAATAATGAGGCGTGTGTACTTTACGTGCGCCGTGCGAGACGATAACGGTATTACTGTATTTCGGCGGTCCTTAACGTTTTCGTCCTGCACCCGTCTGCATTCCGTCCGAGAGTAATGTACCGCGGGCCAATAATTGATTGGTTGTGTATCGTTTCAACGACCGATTTCCCCCGTTGGTACATCTCCGTCGAACGTCCACGCCGCTCGTAGCGTTCCCGATGAACCGGGATACACTTGTCATACACGCCTCCGATCCGACTACGGTCCGATATTGCTCCGAAAATCGGATCGGTGCGGCACCAGAAAGAGGAGAACACACATATCACGCTTCCGGCTCCGGCTCGGCACAACTTTTCACGGTTTCCGACTCGACATAAAACTCGTCAGTATCGATTCAAACAATATCGCGGAAAGTGCGCATAATGTTCACGAATTTTAGTACCTGCGATTTAGCCATGGTGGCGCTTTGTTTAGAAGAAGAAGAAGAAGAAAATCGGAGATCTTTGAAGAACAGCGGAACACGCAGATTGTGGGAAAAAAGATCTGCAGATGGAGAATTTTCCACACCGTTACCTCGTCTGTTGGACGACGAGACGAAGTTTTACCGATATTTTAGGATGACGATGTCGCCGCGAACCGACGTCCGTCGTACGCACCCAGTTGGACTCGTGCACGCGCATGGTGGTGCGATACGCGCTCGAAATCGATACCGGCGATCCGTTACTTTGCTAAACGCGTGTGGCTCGTCGTCGTCGGAACGTTTCGACACTATTCTTTACGGGAAAAACCGCCAATCAATGCCGACCATTGGTCACAACGTGTCGTTTCGTAGCAGTCATTGTGTTACCCGCGGTGTTAAAAGTAATAATAATAATCGTAATCACAATAATAATAATAATAATAATAATATACGGTTGCCGAAATCGACGGCGCGCGGTACGCCCGTGGAATTCGGTACACACGAATGTGTATAATGCACGGGCGTAGAGATATGAAATACAATCGATTTTACAAGACGGATATGTTCGTGTTCAAAACGCGATCGGACACGGACGACGGCCAACGGGCTTTCGACAGCACAAGGCTTTTTTGTTTTTCACCGATTTCGAAATGTTTATTTATTTATTTATTTTTTTTTTCGGATTCGCCGCCGATATAACTAATACGTAATACGGATGCGGTACGCGAAGGTGCACGCGCGGATCGTGTACGGCAAATCCGCCGAGGTTTGAGTGAAAGCTTGCTCGTGTACGAATGCACACGCGCACGATGTAGATTCCTACTGGTTTTGAAAAATACCGAATCCGTCGAAACGGCAATCATCCGCCACTGCAGGTTTCGATAATAACGTTCGGTGCATTTATATATATCTTATTATTATTAGCGCTTGACCTGCGACGATGAATGTGCACACATCATATTACGCAAGTCGGAAAAATTACAATTTTTGTTCGCACACATGCCAACTGGCCGGGTCATTAGAATGTGACATTTTCAATTATGAACATAATTAACCCGTTTGACGACGGCGAACGCGCGCTGCTTTAATAAAATGAACGTACGGTTGACCGATCGGATATCCGAACAAGAGATTCTACGTCCGTAAATTTATATCGTAAAACCTAGCGTTCGTTTTCGTTTAATTTCTTCGCATGGCCGTACTCGACGGAGGTATGTGCTATGTGTACGTGGATAACGCGCGACATGAGAAAAAATAAATACTGTTAGTATTACTATCGAAGAACCTATTTTGCGGACGTTTCAATTTGAAATATAGTCGTCGCACCACCGATTGTCCTAGATAATAGTCATTTTAGAAATCGAAAATCAAAACTGTATTGACATTTCTAACCGTGTGTGCCTACTTGCGTCTATATTGAGCGCGTAGAAGATATCAAAATATTGCCGATGTTTAGCAAATATTTTAGAAAATGCTTTGATTTTGATACAACACGAATTCATTCAAAACTGGTTATCGCATGCCAATCGTTTCCCGCACGAAATGTACACCTGTACGGTTAACAGGATTGTAACACACAATGAAACTATTATTACGTTTGTTCATCTCGGTAACGAACCGTTCATTTTTTATCATATTCCAGTAGTAAATAATGGCAAACATTTTAGAACTGGATACCAGAACTAATTCGCGACGCGTGTCCTTCAAAAGTCAAATTTTAAAACACGTCATTTGAACACGGTGAATAAACCGCATTAGAGACATTTTAACGATTGAATATATCATTATGATAATAATATATGTTAAACATGCGTTCGTAATGCGTTTCGAGCGAGTAAATTCAAATCTCGACCGCGATTGCTGTAAAATTGCTTGACCAGCGGTCAGTTCGTTGTTCTGGCGACATACCCGATTATTTCATTGTCTCCGGAGAATAATGCCGTCGCCGCAGTTGTCCGACGACAGTTGCGTTAAATCGTTTATTAAACTTTAACACTCAGTTCGGTCTTTTCGTCCGGACGGAAATCAATTATACTCTCCGGTCGCTAAACGCAGCACCGTTGTCGCGATCTCTTCTGCTGTAGTACAGCAGCAATTAAACCGGAGTAGATATTTTTTCTCGATTGCGGCGCCCTTTTGTATTCCGAACGGTTTCGGCTATTCAACGCGCAAGTGTTAATGATAATAATAGGCCGGTCGGAAATTTCACCGCGTGAAAAAGTCTTCTGGTCGGTAAACGATTTTCGAGCGCGTGTCGGCGTCACGTTATAACACCCAGCGCCTACGGAAACCCTTTGGACTTTCTCCGCGACGACGCGAAATCCAATGTTCGTTTGTCGTAAAACTTAACCGAATATTATGATCGTGACACATTTGTTGGGCCACCGTGATTTGTATCGCGCACCGAGTTACAAAATTGCAGTCTTAAAAATCCTACTGCCCATCCCATCTCATGGCCAGAATTTCGTATTTGATCGCAGTGTACACTGTCTTGTTCGTTGTCAAATTATTTCCACCGCTAAACCGTAAAAATATCATCTGCAAAACACTAATTATTCATTACGTTCTTCTTTGCCCGGCGCAAACGATGCGCGAACCGCAATCTCCTTCGATCTTTCCTCACGGATTAGTTTTCGATGTAATGATGATGGTCTCTTCGTTATTATTCTAGATCGTCATACATCATGGCATTCCGCGTACGCGCAGTATGGCGTACATCATAATGATGCGATGGCCGGTATAAATTAAATTATATACTTTGCGCACCAACTGAATATATTTTTGTATACATGTGCACCGTAGAATTGTGAGGAATGTATTCTTTAGTCCGTTTTATCATTCGACACAACGATTAACGTGCAAAAACATTCCCTTAACCATTCAATCATTGTTTATGGCCACCGGTATCATGATAGTTTTATTCGCAAAAACCTATCGATTAAAATTAGCATACGTTGATCGTATTATTTTATCTGGGTATTTATATTGATAAAAGAAAAAAAAACACAAATTTCTCTTACACAATAACCGATTACGCGAAGCAGTTATTCTTTGTGCCATTATCATAATTACAATACATTGCTTGTAAAACGAATAACACGATACTACACGCAGAGTTTGGTTTTTATTAACGGTTCAAATTCCGATGTACGTATTACGAAAACATATCCACCAACACCAACACGCTGTTGGACATACGTTTTTAAATAATTCTATAACACTTCAATATGGCCCGTTCGATCGGATTCCATCTTAGGCGATTTATCCGACGAGTTTGCGACGAGATGTTCTCGTACGCCGCGTTTCGAAACACATTTTTGAATTTTCAGAGGAAAAAAATAAGAGTAGGTGCGCGCGCCCGCGCGTGTAATTCACGTACAAGCCAAACAAGCGCGTGTGCGAGTACGCATACTTATAATACACACACACACATGCTCACTACATTACGGATTGGCAGTTGCGTGAATACGTTCTTACAACAATTTTTTTCGGGTTGGGCGGAATGCTTTTTACAAATCGTAGATGCAAATAGTAATAAAATACGAGCCGCGAGCGGAAGATGTGCACGTCTAACCGGTTCGGATCGAAAATCATTCGTCGATAATTATTGCAGAACTCCACTACGTTGGCCAAACACGAAATGATATCCGATAGCCATCCGACATTTAATAATTTACCACGTGCCGGGCGAGGCACAGATGGGATTGTTACTGTTTTGTGAAATTAAATTCGACCGTTAAATACATTATTACGGTTCGTATAACAATCGAAACGAATGCGCTTGCAGAACGGTGATCGGTTCCAAGTATGAGGTCTCGGTAAAACTACGAAACCGCGCGTCTCGAATAGTTGGGCTGCTCGAAATCAAAACGGTACGACTACGGAGTTACCAAGAACGAGGCCCGAGTAAAAACGTTTCCCTCGAATTCTCGTTCTACCACGTGCCATTTGTTGCCGAACACTGTCTCTGCTTTCTACGCAATCACTGCCGATTCGCCGAGTGTTTTTCCAAGTATTGTTTTTTTACCAGGCATTTTAAGCTCCAAATATCTTCTGCAAGAACAGATGAACGATATCTATAGACCGCGTAAAGCCGAACGTTTCGAAGGATAATCTCAGCGTCAGGAAAGGGATTTTTTCCTGCGTTTTTCCCCGACGTAAGACCAGGACTTGTCGTTCGGACCATAAAACGTCCGAACATTCGTTCAACGATAAGCGCTCGCAATAATAATATTATGACCGATACATTGCGCCGCGTAAATCGCGTGCGATCGTGGCGGCGGCGGTTGCAGGATGTCCATTGTCACGTTTGGCAACCGTATATCCACTGCGTTTTACACTCGAGTATATACACATATAACATAACCACGTTCGTGTTATAGCGCGTACAAGTATAATACACATTGTGCTATTATACGTGTATGCCTGTTGTTATTGTCGTGGCGTTAAGAAAGGTTGAATGGCGATAATTGTAGTACGACGACGACGACAAAACGACATGCGCAGAGACACGTATGCGTGCGAATGTTGTTATATAGGTCTGCGTGGTCGGCCGCCGCGACATTGCCCCATGCAAATCGTGTTTTGTATTTTTTGTGTGTCAATGTTACACCGCGAACGAACGATTGGCGATTTCACGGGGCAGATCGTTCGTAACGACGGAAAACACCGCAAGTCCGCCGTTGAGTTATGATAACCGCCGACGACCACTTGTGATATTGCATGTACAATGTCATATTTTTAAGATATATATCTTAATTACGGGTTGAATATCTATATCTATTATTTCTTTAAATTTTTAAGACGTGATACGGACATGGTTATAACCGATAACATCGGTTGCACGTAATAATCGTACGACGAACCAACAACGGAAACATTTACGTCCCGTCCGTGGACCGATGATAAAACGTACTGGAAGTTCGTTTTTTTCGATCGAAAATACCGACGGATCGACATGTGAAATCGACACGTTCTACAACTAACCTACGTTTAAGGCCATGTCCAACAAACGCATTAAGTTACCTCCTGTTGAACGCATCGAACAAATGCAATTACTCTGATTGAATTTAGTGATTTTTATTTATTTTTTATTTAGAGATTTTGTTGTTAAACACAGGTTAATAAGGGATCTTTATTCATCACGCATAAACTATTTAATTGATAAAATGCGAGTTCAAATTCTAAATCCCATCAATTTATGCTTCGTTACGCCGAAATCTCTTAGAGCAACGAAAACTGTTCTGTGCACGTAACGGGTACATTTGCGAACGTCCGATTATATTATTCGAGATTCAAGAACATCCACTAGTCGCTATTATCGTGTCATATGCATCATGTTGTATTACGAAACCTTCGTCGGCCGTCAAGAGACAGCGGCGTCGGCTGTCGGGAGAATAAGACGTACACGAGTGCGTATTGGTTTAACAGGACGTTTGAAAAGTTCGCGAATACAGAGGTTTCGACGTGTGCGTTTTTTTCATCATCCTAATAGCGGAACCCTCCAAATTCCAAACACGACGACGGTCGTCGGCTAACGTGGACATTTCGGCCGACGGTAATAATCCGATCAAATATGATGTCGTCGTCCAGCGTTTGTACGTGAAACTGAAGCAAAACGCACAATGCATAATATTACGATAAATTTAAAAATATTGTAATGTTAACCGCTCTACGTTTTCGTGTTGTATCGGCGGAGGAAGACGTTCTAGTACCTATGCCGTACCGAGCTATTTTTTTTTCCTGAGGCAAAACTGAAACAATGCGTCCCCTAGGTTGTAGGGTTATCACACTCAACAGCTTTTAATATGTATAATACGATTAGGAAAAATCTGAAAAATTGTAATTAGGTTTCTAGCGAAACAAGAAATAACATTTTTTGAAATAAGTTAATTATTTAATATTTTTGCGCCCCGCAACTTTAGGCTCCCAAGGCAAGCGCCTCGCTCGCCTCACCCTAGTTACAGCTCTGACTGGTACGACGAGACTGTACATGTACATTATGTCGTACAAGCAGCGTATAGTATACAGTTTTTCTGCGCGGTTAATGGATTTCTAATACGAGCAATTAGGTACGTCGCATATGATTCAGTCGTCGACGTGTGATAATAAAAATCACGGATCTCTATGCGTACGCTTACGGATCGAATCTATTGTACTGTTGGGGATCGGTACGGGATTGGTGGCACGGGCGGTCCGTACGAAGCGGTTTGCAGCGCACGCAACTATATACACTCGTAATTGATGTACGAATAATAAAATCGGTATTTTCTACTTTCGTTTTTGGCGACAAACGAATTATTACTGATACGTTGTATTTTCAACTCAATTTGCTGTGCAGCAGGAAGTGCTATAATGTTTAAAACGGGAAACATTACGTGACCGGTTTTCTACACTACTCGCGAGCGCGCGTGCGTTTTTGACAAAAATTTTCTCATAGAAATTCTCCGTAAACGTGTTTTACCGAACATTATAATAACAATTTGATTTACTCTTCGTTTACGTATTTCGTTTATACGGGTTTGCCGGCAAGTTCCTCGCGGTCCGGACCTCACACGTAATGCACTACATAATAATATTATTATGGCATAGGACGAGCACCGATCAAGTAGAACTTAAATTTTAATATTCTCCTCCTAATAGGTTGTTGATTTCTCTCTCTTTCTCCATCTATTTATCGTTCGTTTGATGCATTTCACAAAACTGAAATCAGTACATGACCTACGAGCAGCATCGATGTAATATCTAAACGGTCATTGAACATAAATCATAATATAATAAAAATCGTTGCGGCGCAAAGACGGTAGATTATATTGAGATTCTGAACTCGTAGTAAATCCCGTTGGTAACGATCGTCAACCGTCGTAAACGAGTATTTTCACGTCGAGTTTTCGCTGCTGAATGCGATTTGCTACCGCACGCGAAAGTACACGTCGAAAGATTGTCCTGTCGCTCGCAGCCGCATAATAACACGTACACGAGATGATTCGCGCGTGCCGTCGTGATTGCGGTTCGATCGCAATTGAAAACCAATTATAAACTCGGACCGCAATACACGTGCGCGCATAAAATACATGTAGTATATACGATCCGTAGTGTAAGCACACACATGACATATAAAATAACGTATGCAATCTCGATATGTCTGTAAATACGTGATTCCTTCCTACGTGTTCCATTAGCGCACGAGTTTATAGTAATAATTATTGTGTTTTCGTCAGCCGTTTATCACGACGGGACTTTGGCGTGGGTGCAGCAGCTGCTTTTTGGATTCGTGACTCCTCGATGTGACACACGTGCGCACCTACTCCACATGATACACCTGTTACCCGGGTCGCGGTGTTGTTAACAAGATCGCGGCAACGTGCCTCTACGCAACACGTTGTGGGCACACCGCGGCGCCATAAATACGCGTAAACGGCAACATTTCCAGGTGGAAACAGCGGGCAAAAACTGTTTCATTACGCGTCGGGTCCCGTTGACTTTTGCACAACTTGCGACGCCTACGCGCTCCGTTCTACAACGACTCGTACAAGACGACCCTACGCGTTGTGCACCTGTGCGGGGAATGCATTGCGCGTGGACGCAATAACGGCGCGAACGACACGAGCTCGTAAACGTGTGACGCGTTCGCCCGGGCCGGCCACCGTAATTTTGTAGCGGAGCAATAACGATAGTGTTCGGCGATCTATGCCGTCCGCGAGAACAACGGAAATTTCCACGCCAGATCCTTCTGGTCGTCTCGACGGGAAAATATGAACGATTACTTTTCCTCTCCGAGCGAATCCGGTCACCTGTCACTGCGACGCGGTCGTTATTGTTGTCATTACCGTCGCCGTAATATCTGCGTTTGTGTTTACGCGTAGTGCGCACGTTTACTCGAACGGCATGCCCGCGCGCAGATGTGGAGCGCGTTCCGAAGAAAACACGTCTCGGTCGATTTCCGATCTAATCGATTTCACGCTCGCGAGAACCCGTGGCCCTCACGGCTCGTTCGTTACCGTCAACTCGTGTTTGTTTTGCATCTTGTTTACGTGGGTGTATACGCACGACGGAAGTTCTCCCGTTGCACAACTCGCGCACGCGTAGACCATTAGGAGCTGCTGGATAGGTCGATCTGTCCGTATTCACAACACGTATAATATTGCACGGGACTGGTATAGGCGATTTACGGAAACGTATTGTGCCGCGGCTTGTTCGATTCCACCGGATCGTAAACGTGCTGGTGGTAAGGGTTGTGAAAAATCAAATCATAATGATAACAATAAAAATCACCGTCGGTCTCGTCCCGAACAACGATGCCCCCGCGATGTATACGATCGAACGGGGATCCGTTAAAATTGATTTATTATTTTTGTCAACGCAGGTATTGATCGTCTTGTGCGTCGTCCTCTGCCACCTGATGATCGCGTCGGCTCAGTTCGACTTCGGTGACTTTTTGGCGCCCGCACAACAGCAGCCAAGCAACCGGGACCCGAGAGAAAACCGAGGCGAGTATAGAAACAAAATATTGGAGGGCCCTTCGGAGGCGGGCGGCTGCCACATAAACGACCCCTACAATAACGATTTGTGATCTTGATAATTTGTTTTTTTTTTTTTTTTCTGTCATTTTGTCAAACAGGACCAGTCACGTTCCCGGTCACACAACCGGGTTCAGAAACGAGCGGCGTAATAGTGGGCGCTTCGGGTTTCGGATTCGTACCGCCCGGCGGCAACAAACGTAAGCGCACCTTAATCTAATACAATAATACTGTTGTTGCTGTTATTAACATTTTAAGAATATAATCACTGTTGCATGTGACTCGTGCACACATTATCACCTCGATATTATACGTGTACGACCGTTCTGTTTTAACCATTGCATCGGCTCACCGGATAATCGTGTTTTAATTGACCGTTAATCGGTTTAGTCGGTTTCATTGAACGCGCACGGGATGATCAAAATATTATGATTATTAATTACAATTCACGTATAATGTAAATTATATCGATGTTTTACGATTGCCAATGAACGTTTGGAATTCGTCGACGACTACATGGACACATGCAAATATGCGTTGTCGTAACTCAATACACATATTGTATACAAATAAATACATGTTGTTGCAGTCGTTACATCGTGTTTCAGTGCTGTTGTAGCATTTCGTTACCGTGAAAACGATATTAAAAACTAGAGGATAAAAACGGGGCTTACGACGGGATCCAGTCTTTGACTGGATATGCTTTCAACGCTTTATCTATAACGACCGTAGATCACGATTAGCTGTCTTTTCTCAGCCCATTTCCACCATAACTTCAGCCCCCACATACGGTTCGTTTGTCCACGAGAATTCTCGACGAACCGACGACCGCGGCGGGTCTTCGGTTGTCGCGACGAAATGAACGATACGGATTTCGTCGCCGCCCGTCAAGATGTCGTCAAACTAAAAGACCTACTAAAAGCTCGATCGTCCGGAAAGTTTTCGGGCAACATTCTCCGGATAGCCAAGACGTTGTTAATGAACGTCCGACGCGCGACGTGCAGTTTTGTGACGTTTCCTTGCGCGCACGAACACGGTTTTGTCGGGCCGCGACCGGTCATCGCACGTGTCCGGACGTTTACAACTGTTATTACTGCGACCGCTCTCTCGGGCACGGCGGACGGCCGGAGCGGACGCGCGCGCGCTACGAATTGTTCGGATAGTTTCGGACCGTGCGCGCATAACGTACACCACCAAGCGCAGTGCGTCGAGTTATTGGTCGGCGGTAATTACGTGAGCGCGCGCGGCGGAATGCGGGGTGCGGGCGAAATCCCTTTCGGCAGCCGCCGGTGTTTCGGGTGGTGCGCGGGAACGCGGAGGTTAATTTAGAGACCCGAACTCAAAGGGCGCGCGAGCACAGCAATAATACGCGTCCGACCGCAGGAGCTGCAGCCGCGGGACGAGAGTGTGGCAACTGCCGATAAGTCTTTTGCAGGCAGCAGCGGATGTTATTGAATAAGGAACATTTCGGACCAGGCGCGGGTCCGTCCGCCCAGTCCGGAAACGGCCCCTTTGTGCGGCACCGGGGAGGGGGGGATGGAGATACGCGAGAGACGCTAATGAAGACGATGCACCGTACTACGTACGCTATATTATATATCTAAGAGCAGCGCCGGATATTAATGTTCGGGTTACAAATTCTAGGACACACTTCAAAGCCAAATATATTGTACATGTATATATACGTAGAAGTATTATACGAAACGACGATGACGTTCGTCATAATCATCATTTCTACGTGTTGAATAATGATAATAATAATAATGATTTTTCACTCGACCGTGCAAAGGTTACCCAGTACATTCGCGCGTCTTAACGTTTCCCTGGGCCGTGCACTATATTATAAGAAAAAAAAACCGTATACGGTGTAGACGAATGGTACGGGATTTAAACTTTATCCACCTCTAAAACTTTCAGTCGACAGAACACCATAGCCGTAACTAGATCCTAAAGTTAGGGGGGCTTTAGTCCAAACATGTTTAAAATGAGTAAAAAATGTGGGGGGCTTTGTCCCCCCATGCCACCCAAACTCGTCCCTCAAATAATATTCTTTATTAAATTATAATATTATTTTATTAATATACAATGTATCAGACAAATAAAAAAGTGATATTGGGGTAAACATTAAAATATTAACATATTTATTAAGTAGGTATTATTTTAGATATAAGTTAAATTTTCTTAAAAATTAAAAATTTAAAGGAATTTTATAACTATTACAGCTTAAACCTCCGCTCGGTATTGGCAAATTTATTTAAAATGTCTTCTTTGTTTAGAATGTTTGACAAATCTCTTTCAATTGCTATGATTGCTAACTTAGAAAAACGATTTGGTAATATAGTTAACATTATGTATTATGTAAGTGTTTATTCGACAAATTGCTGAGAATGTTCTTTCACAAAATGCGGAACTTGTTGGAACTGCAAGTGCTAAATGTAGCATTTTGTATAAGTTTGGTAAAACAAATTTTTCAACGATACTCTTTAGCTGCTTTAAATGTTCTTGATTGTTAATGTTTTAATTGATTGTCATAACAATTTTTTGCAACCAAAATTTCTGATTTTAAATCAGTTTCATTAATATTTCGTTACTCGTTTATCGTTATCACAAGTTATTGTACGTCTTTTACGACTATGTTTAATTTATTAATAATTTCTATGTAATATTTATGTATTTTACAGGACCACAAGGTCAGGGCCTTTTCAGCTTATGGTAGACCAGAGATCCTAAAGAAAAATCACACAAGTCGATTGAATTTCCTACACGTATCATTGGCAACGGATAGCAAATACTTGTAAATAAGATCTCTATCTCTGTGTTAATTCTTTAGATCACAACGTTAAGTAAATCATAATAAAAATAATCCACACATATATATTCATCGTATACATTAAATAAAATACGTACAGTTGTACGTACGTTTCAAGTATATTCGTAATAATAAAAATACTTTTTTCAATTGATATATTATATTTATATATATATATATATATATATATATATAACATAGTATACATAGCGATTTCGTGCGCACGACTTTAATCACGTGTAAACATTGTATATGTATTTATTATCTAAATCTGTACAAATTCGAATTTTCTTAATTTATTTTATTACATTATTGTATATAAACATAGATCTATGTACTATGTCTAATAATTTATTTTATAGTTATTTACATTACAACCGTTATAGGTTAGTTACCAATTATTATCTTTACGTATAGTCAAATAAATTTGTATTAAGTACCTTATAATGTGCATTATAATAGTGTGCATTAATTGTGGTTACCGTTTGTTTAAGTATAAGTTTGATGTATGCATACAATGAAAAATGATTTTATTGCAATAAAGTTAACTATTATACTTACACACATGTTTTAAACGCGTGAATTTATTTTCGTATACACATATTACACAGTCGTTAGTAGTACTACACAAATAGTCATCCCGATCGATGCCTCGTAGAAAGACGTAAGCTGACAAGTCGGTGGTCACTCGGACAACGTATATTTGTTCGTAAACCGTACAATTGCAATCCGTGACGATTGCAGTGCAATAAGCGCAAGTGATAACAAGTGTATATTCCCAGTGAAATGGCCGTCCGTTGACGACGGTACTGTTGTGGAATGTTCAGGAATGTCAATTGCTACAGCGCTTATTCGATGGCCATTATTCATTAACTGTAATTTGTGCGCGAATCAGACTTGAATAATCGGATATAGATACGCAAATGAGGAGACAAATCTGCGTACTGCAACCGGCCAGTCCAAGGATTAATGGATGCCGAATTATAGGTGTTTTTGCGTAACTCTTTCGATTTCTAAATTCTAGCTACAAGTTATCACTGCAAGTATCCGTAATACATGTAAAAACGTGATTGTGCGCGCGCGCGCACTATTATGTACCTCTAACGCACGGCAATACATACTCGTAACATTATACACGTTTTAGACGTTTACAATAACATTCCGCGACGCGAACACGTCGTCGTCTCGATTGCGTTCGACGGACATTCAAGTGCGGTTCATGATCATGGTAATATTATTTTTCCGCGCAAAAAAACGTCCCAATTGTTTGTGTTTACTATGACTTCGTCGATCCGATTCCAGTTCTAATCGGATTTACATGGTTGTGTGAATGAAAAGATAATACAATAACAATTAATCAGTTATCGTGTGTACTGCATTCTACACTTCCCTGACAAAGACCTCTCTGACGGTCGTTTCGATAGAAAAAACAAACACTATAGCGTACAACGGCATTACACACATAAGCGTGTACTGAAACTACGATAAAGTAATCGATAGCAGTTTTGACACGAGTAAAAAATAAATAAATAAATAGGAATTGGCTTAGAATATAAATCTTCAACGTTACGAAGTGAATTTTGCGTATGAATAAAACGTAAACAATGCACGTGTATAACGTATGAAACAATTGCATGTGCTGTTATATCGCGGCGGCGGTACGGTTAACCGCAAAGCACATCCAATGACGTCTCCGGGCGAGTGAAAACTTTTTCATTAGACAATGCTTTGTACGTGGATTAACGTTAAACGAGCTCTGTTAACATAACAGAAAACCAAATGGATGATTCTTTATGTTACTGCCCATTATTTTTTCAGTTAATTTTTATATATATTTGAAAAAAAATAATTAAATTTTCTTTTTTTGACCTAATAACATTTTCAATTTTAATTTTTCAAATAGATAATACTTTATATAATTTTCGAATTCTGAAACAAAATATTTTCTCTAAACTATCGAAGCAAGTGGTTAAATAATAATTAGAAAGTTTATGTTTACTTAGAAATAAGAAATAAAAATGCGTTACCGTGTTTACTATTATTAAAAGGGACTTGAAAATCGAAAATCTTTAAAACAAAATAAATGTTTTAAAACGGAAATTATATTAAATATTATATTTTCAAAATAATTAAATTGGAACGATTATTAACTCACTATTCCTGTGTATTATTTCGAACGTTATATTATAAAACATTGTATCACAAGATTCGAAAAAATTACAACTTAAATACTTACACGTACTCCGTGTCCACAAAATAAGTAAACACACACACACAATAAAATGTTTACAACCATAATAGTTTATTTGTTGATTGTTTTTGTAACAAGTTCGAAATACGCAAGGACGAGTACGAGTTTTCCAACTATGTTCGTATAGCAAATCGGACAAGTGTAAAACACTGCAAGGGTATTATTGGAGGTGCAGAGAGGAAGGGCGAACGAAGTAGTCGACGGCCTTATGTTATTTTCCAAGCGTTTTGTACCAGCTGACCACGCATTAGAAGATTTTCGAACTTGGACCGGGTTCGCGGGCTTTCGTTTTTTGAATTTAATAAAATATGCACATGTGATAATTGAACAATATCTAACATCGCACCATTTTTCTGCAGAGCTACCAAGAAGACGGATCCCCGTGGATCGAGGTAAAACCGATGTGAAACATTATGTTAATCGTATGTGCGCAGTTCTATCTTTACCCTATGGGCACTTGGGGCACGTGCCCAGGGCCTCCATCTGGCTGGGGGCCTCGAATAATAGGAATTACAACTTTGAATTTTAATCTGTAACGTATTAATACGATTGATAATAAAAAAAATAATTCTTAAATGTAGACAAAAAATTTTTAGATAAACAGCAATGTTGAAATGTTAATGTCAAATAAATAATAATTGTGTGTAATTAGGTATATTTTATTTTTCATCCCATTATTTAAAAAAAAAATGTTCATTAAAACGAATAACTCATATCTTCCGGCTATACAAAAATCATCGTACAAAATAAGCTTTTGATGTTTTTACTCACTTTTTTTTGGTTTACTAAAAAGACCCCTAAGCTCCAGGTGCCCGTGGGCCTCTACATGGCCTAAAATGGTCTTGTGTGCGCGTACATAGAGTTTACACGGTGACAGAACACAACTGTTCGTAATATATACGTGTATTTATGCACGCGCACACACACACACACAACGGCTTCGGTTTACCATATTTTACTATGCACTAATGCGCTACTGCTATGCACACCTAACAATATTACCCCATGTACATCACGCCGTCGCCGTCGTACACACACCTGTGTGCGAATATCAAACGTACCACTATCGAATACGAACACATACACGTGATAATGCCACATAAATAATCGTATCGACTGCGGCGACAAATTCCGCTGGAATCCTCCTGCCCACATAGCCGTATACAATGTTCCGCAGTCACCCCCATCATATTGTGTACCTAGCGCAGATGGATTTGCACAGCATATACATATTTAGAGTTAGAGGGAGAGAGAGAGAGAGAGAGAGAGAGAAGGAGAGACGTTTCTGGGATATTATGTATCGAAAAGCCCTTTGCACGCGTACGTGTACAGATACGAACGAAAAGATATCCGCCGAAACTCAAAGAGTGAAGTAAAGGATTTGTTTTGATCGAAGAGTGAACGACGAAGGGGAGGTTGCCACAGGAAGGGACGTCATCTTCGTCACCATGTACACGTAACACGAGACGACTTAACGTGTTCTTTTCGCCGCCACCTTCTTTGGCGGTATAATACAACCTCATGTAAGTTAAAGTACATATACTTATATTTTATGTGTATACTAGTGTGTTATACCGCTGATTATTCACCGTCACTCTTTTTCGGGTTTTCGTCAAATATTCGCTAAAAAACTCGACGTTGACAGGCGCGAAACAAGAAATCCATAAATCTTCTTTGCGATAACCATGCGTCATTTCGTCACGCTCGGGATTGAATGTTAATATACATGGTATTTCACATTTATATTTCAAATGGTCCTCAATGGAGTTTTCGTTAAGAGTTTATAAAACGTTAGGTCGATACACTGCCGCATAAAACCGGAAAACTTATACGAATAGCTATTCACGAAACCTATTAAAATATTATTTCATGTAAACAATAGAATTTGGCTCATTATGTAATATAGTAATTCGTATACATAATAATAAACGTATTCTTATGTATTATATAATTATAATAAATATCAAAAAAAGAAAAAGAAGAAGAAAAACTTTAAACTACATTTCAATAAAAATTGAAAAAAGATAATTAATTTTAGTTTTTTTTTTTTTAAAATGTTCTTAAATAATGAGAATTGTATAAAAACAAATTTTTCACAATCACATAAATCGAGAAGATGAGTGTTGCTTACTAAAAAAGATCACAGCGTATATAGTTATAAATCAATTATAATTTTTTGCTACCTCTTCCATTTATAGAATTGTTGGCATTAGACGAAACTATAGGTAAATTTATACATGTATACGTTTTTAATCACGATTGCGGAAATATAACCTATATACGGTCACAATATATTTAGTATACGGTTTGCTGGTAAAATATTATACAATTAGAAAATAATCTGGCGAAATTAAGCCCATAAAAACATAAAGGTATATATACATAATTATATATGTAATATATACATGGATCCAGTAAAAGCGCATACAAACGTAATTCATTACCATTTTCTGTACACAAAAAGTGGTTCTTAGTGATTCTAAAATTTGGTTAATATAAATTTTGTTGTTTTTATTTAATTCCGAACGTAATCTATATTATACAAGCAATAATGCATGAGAACATGTCAGATTGAATCAGGCTAAATCCCATTCTGAAATCGTTTCCTTAGGCTCGTAATAAACGACCAAACTGCTATAATATTATTTATATGACATTAGAATAAATGTTTATTTTTAAATCGTAGAAGCTTGTTGTATATTAGGTATAAATGGTGAATGCACATAAAATCGTATTGTTTTAAATAAAGAGCGTATGTCATATCATAATGAAATATTTTTCAAAAACCATCAAAAATAAAAGAAACGCCGAGTAAATTATTATTATTATTTTTTTTTTTTGGGGGGGGGGACTTATTGGTCCCGAAGGAGCAATAACGATGCGCATCTTCGATTTATTTTGGGACTACAACAATGTGTCTAAAAACCTAATAAAATAAGATTGTCATTTCGTAGAATTTCGAGGCCATTTATCAAAAGTGGAACACATTTGTTATCGGGTTGAAACATCTAATATACGAATACATCCTTCTTTTCTTTTTCGGGAGAATAGGGGGAGGTCCATCAAAGAGTAAATTTATTAAAGTAGTTTCAATTCGGTTTTTTTTTTACTCTTATTCGAAGTACATATTATAAATAAATTGTTCTATTATTTTTTCTATACTATTTTATCTTCCCTTTTCGCCGGAAATATTTGTATGAATTCACTGTGTAATAACCATAATAATATTTTGAATTCGATTTTCAAACGTATTAAAATGTAATGGTTAAATAAAGAAAATCAAACGACGGACAACAAACGTAAGTAAGTTTCCATAAGAAAAAAAAAATCTCATTACATGGCGGAATTACAATTCGGACTAACTTCAAACCGGATTGAAAAATTACTCATAAACCCATGAAGCCATGTAATCGAATCCATTTATTGCATTATAAAGACATATTTATATATATAAAACATTAAATCAAAGAAATCGTGTTACAAATTGTATATTTTTAGTCCATTCTGCAATAGTGCATCAAGTACAAAATTATACATCGTCACGTTTCGACGAGGATAAGAAATAATTTGACTAATTAGTATTATCTCTGGGGAACAATAATGTTAATTTAGAAATTAATATACAGGCCTCTAGGGGGAGAAATAGAAATGTTGACAATAAATAAGAAGGTTGAACCTTTGTACCGTCGTCGACATTATTATCACATAATAATAATAATAATAATAATAATAATTATTACTATTATTATTATTATTATTATACTCGGTGATGACAATTCAAAATATTATATGTATAACGATGTAATTTGTTAATAAACATGTTTCGTAAAACAGTGACCCATAGTAATATACGAATATAATTTACTATATTAATTTACTTGAAAACTGAAATATATTGAACATTATACCGTTTAAAATTTGCTGTTAATCGGAGATAGTGTTGACTGAACGTTATAAGCTTGATAAATGTAGTAATTTTTTGTTAATTACTGTTCGGTTTAGGCTACAGTATTTTCGATGTGATGTATTTTGTGTACATTTGTACATTATATATTGTGTATGAATACAGATTTTATTCAGAAACTCAAGAGATTGATCAAGGTTTGCATTATTATGTCTTACGATTGTCGTGAATATCAACAAACAATATTAGTAATATAGACAATATACGTTGGACAACATTTTATCCATGATATTATTTGAATAAAATATTATTATAAGTTGATTACATATTATTTTACTGTAAAATGTTAAAACATTAAAATGTAAAAACAATTATAAATATTATATAGAATTATTAATCGAGTCGAGTATATTTAATAAAAACATTATTTTTACGGACCCTGAGGTATTACAATTATAAGATTAAAAGTTATTTAAAATAGAACGATTGAAAATATTTAAAACATATTCCAATAATATATTTTTGTTCAATAACAACTGTTAAAAGTAAGTTCAAATATCTCTATTATTTTTGGGATGTAATTGTACTTAAATAATGTTCTGATATAAGTATATCGATATAAAAACTACATAATATGCATATATACTAATAAAAAATTATATTGTATATAGTGTCAGTAACCAAAAACTATATAGTTCATTATTATTAATGTTCTCGGAACAAACAGAATATATGGTACGAGCTATCTAGAAAACGACCAGGAAATAGTCTATTATGATATCCACTATCCTTAATAAAACGGGAGGGTATATAATTCATATGATGTTATGCGAAAATAATGTCGCCAAAAGAATCGCATTTATCATTGAATCGTATTTGGATGTTTTCCATAGCTTGTTGGCTCGCTCGTCTTATGGCTCCTTAGGGGACAAACGTCTATAATGTAAAAATAGTCCACATTAAAAAAAGAGAAAGAAATGGACTTAACACTAAATCTGAAACGTAATTACATAGATCAACGTCATTAGCTAATACGTACAGCGTTGGGGATGGGATTTCTAAATTTAAATACTACCGAAATAATTTTTTTTTTTTTTCCCAGAGTAAAATGATTAATGCACCAGCCGATATAACGTGTGGCGTTTTAGCGATACATTGTGATGTATGTAATATACATTCGAATTACGATCGACAACGATTTCAAAGAACACAATTATGTAATATATACATACACATTGGTGTACACGTATGTTATTATAATAAACAAAACGTATTGCGGTGGTTACGTGTCGAATTTTTACCCAGACAATGCATTTTAAATAGTATTGTCACTGTACAGACAAACAAGAGTCAATTATCGTTTGTCTTACAACACATACTAGACACTGCGTCGATTATTTATTAAGATTTAAATTATTAATTTGCACAGGTAAACAACCCAACCGTTAAGATTTTGTTACCGTGCGCAGAGAACATAAATGCGATTTAGATAAATAATTATATGCATAGCCATGCATTTGTAAAATTATAATTTCACTGTAAGACAATTATTATTAGTTTGACAACTGTCTAAATGCTATACTTCTGTAATCGATAATACTATTATTTTGAATCTGGGTGAAGGTTACGCGTTAAACCGTATATATTAATCGTCAAATGATTTCCGAACTGGTTTCAAAACGAAATGTATAATTAGTAGACTAATTTCTTACAATACTATAATGAAAGCATCATAGTTGACCTAAACATTGTAAATAAACATGTATGTATGTGGGTGCGTGTGTGTGTGTTAAGTGTTGATTTTTCTTCGTTTCAATATTAAATAGTTCGATCAAAAGTGACTATATAGGTGGTCTTATACAGTGTTTGAATTAAATAATTTTCGAGCTTAAGACAATTTCAGGTTTTTTAATTTCATATTCAGTAAACAAAAATGTGAGTAGTTAAATAGATGTATTTTTATAGATGAACTATGTGCACTTCGTGTCCCCCCCTAACAGAAATTAGCCCTAGGGATGCGTTTCAATGAAATTCAGTATGTGCCAAGACCAATTTTAATAACTACTTATTGCAGAGGAAGAACTAGCACATAAGAGTTATGGCGCAATACTAATATAGATGGATTTAAAAATTGTGTTTCGAGAAAATGTCATGAACTACTGCATGTTATAACACAAGTACAACTAAATTTTGTAATAATGAAATAGATAATGTGGATTTAATAGTTTTGACTATCGATTAATTTTATGCAAACAATGAAAGTATAGAGATATAATTATGATTAGGACTATTTACATTTTACATATGAAATGTCATCGCATAGTTTTGCATATTTTAGTCGTTAGAAATCATGTCGCTCTATGACATTTCGGCGTGGTCATTTCGGCATGACCATTTCGACGTAGGGTAATTTGACGTGCGGTCGTTTTGGCGTAGGTCCGTTTTAATGTTTATTTTAAGTTTGAAGTTATTTAATAGCTAAAAGTTTATATTTTTAATAAAATAAATAAAACATTTTATAATATACATATTAATTAAAATAAGGAGAATACTATTAAAATTATAAATACAAATATTTAATTTATTCTACTTAAATAATGCGCTATTCCTCTTAAAAAACTCATTACGTAACCGTGACTAATTTTAAAATACGTTAATCGACGTCGATGTATTATTTTTCCTTTTTTGATGGAATCTTGCCTGTTTCTAATTGGCTAAAGAAGGCATCTCAGTCACTCTGTATAATATAAATGCCCATAGTTTCGGATGGTCAACTGTCATTTGAAGATTAAGCCAAAGTTTTCGTGAATTTCTAAAGCATTAAAAAATTTGCAGCGTTGCTTATAAATAACATAACATTTTGTAACCTATATTTTGTTTTCGTTTTAATTTAATCTAATTTTCTACATTAGATGAACTTAATTATTCCAAAAACGTCATTAAAAGAATCGAGTATAACGATAAAAAACGAATAAAACAATAAAGTTGTTTTCGACAACTATTTAGGATTTTGATATGGGATTGTAGATAACGCACACCGAATGGTCTAATCAGTTGTTCTTGACCTGTGGTCCGCGGCAGCCCTAACATATAACATTATTAATATTATTATTTTTTTCATATATTTTTTATTATATAATAGATAGATTTTATCATTATACGATGTTATAAAATATGTGTCTCAACCATCGTATTAAGCTAATAAAAATTAAAATTTAAGAATATTAAAAAAGAAATTAAAATTAAAATAATTAAATTCAAGTTAACTTAAAATTAAATGAAATAAAAATAATAATAAATATGTATGTTTTGTTATGTCTATTACTGTAATTTATTAAATTAAATAATTATTATAATTTTGGTTTTAATAACATGAGATATTTTGTAAAAAAATGTAATCGAAAAAAAATTAGTTAAATTAGTTAAAATAAAAAAAAGGGGGACGGCTATTTCTAAAAATCTTAGATTTTAGATTCTAAAAATCTAAAGGGGTCCGTGATCTACAAATGGTTAGGAACCGTTGGTCTATATCATTTTATAGGTATCTCGATTATTTTGGAATTCTTAGCACGGTTTAGTTTGCCATGGATTACAGCAGCTTAGCCGAAAGAAATATCTGTTCTGCAGTGTGTTCTTCGAATAAAAGCATGCGACAGTTACGTAGTGAAGGGAAAAATCCGGATTTGTCGAAGTTCAAAAATCCGGATTCTAGGATTTCAAGATCCGAAATCTGTATTTTATTCTAAATTCGAATTTCGAATTTTAAAAAATCGAATTATTAATATTTTACGTGTGACTTGTAATAAAGTTTTGAATTATGCATATTTTCTAATTAATTTTTATTTTAATTACAATACAGAGTTCCACTATGTTAAATCCAAAATCCGATAGTTCGATTTTCGGATTTCAGATTTTAAATTCCGTGTCTCGCGGATCTGTTAGATTTTCGGAGTATCTGGATTTAATTTTCATCACTACTGTCACGTTTGTATATTATATTTTTTATGCGTATTTATTTTATTTATGCGTAAACTATAAAAAAAATTATACACATTCGCAATGAACACGATTATCAGACGGAATCGCGATCATAAATAATTACTGCCCGTGTGCAATCAACGAGAAACTAATCGAATAGCGAAAGAGTGTAACGATTAGTATCGTTCGCATTGTATACGACATGATGCTGGCGGTAAAGTTTTGACGAGTGCCGATTCGAAATGCGTTGCACATTTTCCAGTGCATTCGAGTTTACGAGGGTCGCGATATTAGTCGGCCGTCGTCGAGTAGGCGGTAAAATAATCAAATCGCATTAATGTGCATTACCGTATTTTCACCGAGGCGAAAAATAGTGTATAAAAAAATTGCACGTCCGTTACAAAATAATATACTTGCGCGCAGTTCGCGTAATCGCATAAATAATGTAAACAAGACAGCAACATACATATATACATATTGTGTTATCGAGTAACCGTGTACATGAATTATGGTGTACAACTCGGATGATCGGAATAATTAGAAAATGATTCACATAACATACTTTTACTTTTTACTATTAAATACCGACGACGACGTTCCATAAGGCGACTTCTGTTCGGATCCGCTAGCGCAGACAGTCGCGAAAACGCAAACAACCGTACATCGACCGCGGTGCTTTATCGTGTTTACGTATATTGTTGACGTCCCAATAAAAAATAACGTTCCGGTGTGCTGTTAACAGCATAATAAATTATTAATACTGTTCGCTTCGTGTCGCATTCCGATGATGTACACGAATCGACGCGAATCCTTTCGTCGATCGTCAAGTAATCGCAAGTATTTAAACGGTCGAGATACAACACGTTTTCTCAATAGCGTGAAACTAGTAGAATTGTAATACACGTGCGGCAAACGCCGTTTTCATCCGTTACGATCGATCCCGTTATCGTCCACTGACGGTTTTCGTATTGATTTCATCGGTTCGGGATTTGCGATGCAAATGCGTCGTAATGCGTTCGGTGTCGAGTCGTCGCCGGATCTCGCGTTCGATTGAACAGATTAACATATTAATCGAATCAAGTCGTTCGGATAAAAAAACGGTATTTGCATAAAAATAAAAATAAATAATCGAGAAATAAAACTCGTGGAATGGATCACGATGGAGAAAAAAAAATCGATGTAAGATGTAAAACGAAGGCGTAAGAACATGGTGTGCCGGTGTTGCGCAATTGTGTGTGCAAGTGTGTCGTGCACGCGTTTGCATAAATATCACGCGGCGATTGCCCGTGAATTCCGCTCGGACAGGGGCATATTTTAGGGGATGGGGCGAAGGGCGATCGCCCTCCCTGAATTTGTATTTAAGAAATCGATTATATATGAGATACACATTTCGAATTTATTTTAATGTGGATCATTTTATAATGAAATCAAATTACGCGTGGCTGTGAATGCTGAATTGGGATATTTGTCGGGTCCATGCTTAGTGAAAAATCAAATAAAACACAATCGGAACTTTCAAAATACAGACAGGTTTTAAAAAAGAACTACACAAAGTCGATTCTGTGGATCCGTCATAAGATTAAAAAAAAAAAAAAACCACAAATAGATTCACCAGATTTAAATATTACCAAAAATTTTACTTGTAAATTTTGAGCCTGAATTAAAAAAAAAATTTGGGTCCCTCCCCTCTTAGAAGTAAGTCAAAATAAGTCCTTGCGCTCAGACGGTGTGTGAATCTCATCAGCACCGTTCTAACTGCGCCACAGGGATGGAACACAGGCCGTGTGAACAATGAGATATGATGAGACCGTGGAAACGCGAAGCGCACACCCTGCACCGGTAACCCATATGAAAACCAGAAAGTTTCACCAGACGCAAGAATCGTCCACGGGGGGAGGGGGATTCGAAATAATATACTTTATGTTAGTTAAGAAGTCGGTAAAAAAATACACCTTGAGATTTCGTTTACAATTTTAAACGTAATAATGTAACGAGCCGTTTTGATGGTATTTTTTTGTCTCGCTCCATTCTATATTGTGTTATACTTGATGTCTTATTATAACATATAATCTAATGCTTTTTGTTTGATATGAAAAGTTTATCGTTTAATAATCAAATAATTATCCGAAATAATGTTTACGTGAAACGTGAAAAAAGTAAAACGAGCGTTTTGAGGTCGACCTGTTCGTACAATAATTTTGAGTGTTCTGATTAAAAAGTAATTTTTTTTTTTTACTTAAATTTTTATAACCTGTAACCTGTAACCTGTACGAAATATTGACAATGTTGTTATACTATCAGGCCCGTACCCAGAAATCGTCCAAAGGGAGGGGTTCACAATTATATATGTTATGCTAGATTATAAAACATAATAGATTATAAATCAATAAAAAAAAAAAAAAAAAACACGTTGGAATATTCATGATCAAAAATATTACAATCGAAAATCAAAAAATGTCAACATATGTCTGAACAGCTTGAACAGTTGATTTATCAGCAAAAATGCGTTTTATCGATGCCTGAGTGAATCGAGAAAATTGACACAGTTAAATCATAAATAGACAACTAAGTATGGATTTTCGAGTAAACAATTTTTATCAATGTAATTTGAAGTAAAATTGAATGAATAAAAATTTCGTATTTTCGAAGCGAATGATCCAGATAATACATTTTTTGATAAAAACATACCCTTTGTCTACCAAAAGTATAATAGAATTTCTACGACCTTGTAAATTTATATTCAAGTAATGTAAATGTAAAAATATATCACTCAAGTAAATCAATAGTATTAACGATTCGCTATCTTGATTGATCATGATTGCAAATTATTTTTTTTATTTTCTGGAGACATTTACCGATGAAATATTCGGTAAAAAAGGAGAAACTTGGCTGTAAATGTTAAATTTAAATTAGATTTCTTGTGATAAGACAAGTAAATTGTATTTAAGGAACACGATGAATACACTAAATAAAACCAAATACACGAATGGTTTTAAATTGTATACTCTCTTCCGCGGTCATAGAAAATCCCGATTTAACAAAAACTTATAAAAGTGATTGATTATACTATGTAATGCCGAATTTAATGTGTACAAAATCATGTAATTCTAGAAAAAAGTTTGCTAATATTCACTGCATTGATAAATATTAAAGAAAATATTTATTGATTGGTTAGTATTTGTAGACCAAAATAAATTCGTGGGACTTTCATTGAAAATTTTTTGAAATTATTTCGTTTTTTTCTATAGCATGATTTTAAGTTAGATGAAGTAATAAAAATAATAAAGAATATAAACGTAAGTTAAAAATAATGATTTTTCATCTACAAGTGAATTTAGGACTTATTTTATCATACAACGATGAATTAAATGTAAACAACTAAATCGGTTGTTGTTATACCTTTAATCGTTTAGTGTTTGCACAGTATAGTGCAGCTCTTCACCGTAAACTTTCTAGATACGATGTGGTATATAATCTTATTAGAATAGTTCATCACTTCCCAACTACTGCGCCATATGAATTTCTTATTTCATCCAAGGGTTAAATCTTTAATACTTCGATGTGCTAAGATGAGAATATCTGTAATTGCTATAATGTGGTAAATAGAGCTTTGGCATTCTAATAACATTGTTACTCGTATAATCTTCTCAAGTTCCTCTACGTGCTTTTTGATAGTCATGAATTTTACACCGGATTTCACGAACTTTATAATTTATGTTATAAAATTCAGCTTATATGTAATATAGACATATAATCATTAAACACTTCTATAGTGACACAGAATAATATAGTATTTAATTTTAATTGGATCATCGCAATAAATATAATAACTTAAATTCGTTAAAAAATAAAATAAAGAAAATTCATAAAATAGTTGTTAAGATTTAATTATCGCGTTCAAAATAATAAATATTTTTAGACATTGCGAATTATTATGTATATATCTTCCAGGCGCACTCGTGTTTCAATGTACAATTTCCTTGCGCGTCTTGGCCGGTCGGACCTGAAGAGGACAGCAAGAAGCAATAAATCGTAAAATTTATCTACAAGAAAAACGTATTCGTTAAAAATGTGCTACGCTTCTGTTTTAAACTCTTCCATATACATTATAGCGTGTTACATATTTCTCGGAAACCCTTTAAAATATGTACGGCAGCTTTATTATAATCGTAATTTACTGTCGACTTTCAACGATAATTAATAAAATAAGTATACGAAACTATCTCCGAGACGAACGAGTTATAAAATAATAATATAATATATACGCGCACATGCGTACAGTGGCAGTGGCGGTGGTCCCATCACAAGTTATAATAATTTATATTGTGACTCCGTTTTCACTTAATTAAATTAAAGGTCTTGGCCGGCCGTTATTTTTTCTCCTTAGGTCGAGACGGTGACGTAATCATCCCTTCTGCAACACGCGCGACGCCCCTAAAATACGAGAATTATTACCGGCCGTTGTCGTTGTCGGGTGACGACCAGGAGGATATCGAGGTCGTCGGATGGGGTGGAAAAAAAAACACTGTAAGCGATCCGGAAGGGTTAAGACGAAAAGTTTTTTCAACATAATCCGTGAAATGACGTCTAGTTTAATTTCGTTATAATTTTTTTTTTTCGTTTTCGGTTGTACACGCGATACTCGGCACTCAAAGACAAGCCATTCGCGTTTTGAATAATTAAGAATTACTACCGGCACCGTCACCCCCGGTCCGTCTCGGCGCGGATGGTCGCCACCGGCAGAGGGTTAAGTATGTATCTTATTCGCGCGTCCCTTTTATCCCTCGGTGGAAACTTGTCCTCCGCGGAATTACACTATGTACGCGCATCCCTCCGCCAATTATACCGCCACCGACCCGACAGGGTCCAACTTCATTAGCTTTGAAAATCTCTCTCCTTTTGTTTGTTTTTTTTTTAAAAACCGTCGGCAGCGAATTAAAAACTTTATTTACCTATACAGAAAAAAGGCTTTTCCTTATCGGTAATTCTTAGCGCAAACACGAAATATTTAAAAGATTTGATACAATAATAAAGTATTTGGATGCTATTGTGCTGCACTTAAGTGTGTCGTTGTATATGCATACTATAGGTCTGCAGTTATTCGTTTATACACATAATACCGGTTCGCGAAATCAAATTAGACAACGACGGACGATAATATCCGCGTATCGGTTGTCAGTAATCCGCTTATGCTAATGGAATAATGTTATCGTGTCCAATGTACACGAGATAGATTATATATGTGGAAAAAAACGAGAGTTTTACTCCGAGTGTTTATAATAATAATAATAATAATAATAAATAAAAAAATTAAAATAACAATAAAACACGGTTCAGAGAATATTATTATATTGTACGCGCGTAGTGTTATATAGTATAGCCCTCATCGGGACGCAGCAACGAGGTGATTTGCATTTTTAACCAAGCGCATTTTGTCAATAATAAAAAAAACCTTTTAATAAGAAACACGAGAAGTATTTTAAAAAAAAAAATTTCATCCGTCTACGAACAATTAAAAGGCTCGGTTAAATGATCCAACGGGTAATAAAAGTTATCACTTCTGAGAAATCCGAGATACCGATCTCCGTTTTCAACCCTTAGCAAACTCTATTCTGTTGAATAAAGTGCATTTGATAGTCACTTTTTTTTATGCCCCTACATGTTACAGGCTTGGCTAAAATATACTAGTAAATTAATTGCAATAGAATTTTATAATAAATATTATAAAACACACTATTACACGTATTATTAATCGTTATTTTTATTCGTAAAAAGTTTGAGGGATTTCTTTCATACGTTGTGATAAATAATCTTAGTTATACGGCCAGAAACATTTTTTTTTCATCAGTCAACATACATTTAGCTTGAACGCAAAATAAGTTGCCTACATAGTAAAATATTTATTTTGTAAGCTTTCCAAACAAATTGCGAGATTATGATTTATAATTTTCAAGTCGAATTATATTTGATTTTCAATACATAATTTTTGATTAGATAACTCGCGCATCCAAAATTCAAAAGATGCTTCGGATTATTCTCGCAGCAATGATTTTTACTAGATAAAAATTTTCTGCATGCTATTCCATTATGATGCGCTTACTATATTTTACGTTGCGGGTATTTTTTGTACACTTATTAAGTTTATACTACGCTATACAAACGACGTACAATAATATGTTTTTAGAATAGTTTCAGAAGTGTGTAAAAGATAATAATCACGAGGAACCCGATGGCCTTTGACCAGGGAAGCGTGAAAATTCGTGCCGTCCCCGGCTTTTGTTCAACAGACTATCGAAAAAATCGGTGTAAAAAAATAAAGAAAAAGATACGTCTATACGGTTTATATTATGCACACACACACCGTACTTACACACACCCTTAAACACTAAAAAGATCTAAAAGCGATGTATACAAATTTATACGTATATATTTATACGTTCAAATAAAAAAATAAAAAAATAGAGGACGGACGGAAAAAAAAAGAAACTTTCGACTTTGATGTGTTAACGTTATTTTGCCCATGGTCTTTGGCGGTCGTAATAATAATAAATTGCATTAATATTGAACGTATATATACTTTACTATATTAATAACGTCCCTTGACCTCGAATCCCGTCATATCTAATTTAAACTTTTCCCGTGCCTTTATTAAAAATAAAATATATACGCATATACGATTTCATTTTTTCCCCTGCTCCTTTGAACGGTTTTGTTTGCATTCGGAAGATACGAAAAGTTTCTTTAACGAAAAGAAACCCTTGGGAACGCTTTTCGCAGCAGTAGCTACGTAAAAATTAGACTGGGATTCACTTATATATTTTTATTTAATTTTTTTTTTCAAATTAAATTCCTCCCCCAAATATTTATTCAAGTATAGACAAACAGTGAGCAGCGTGTGGATGAGGTTATATGTGCTTGTATCGCGTACCACGGCCGCAGTCGAGGAACGACGGTGTCGAGGACCATTGTGCATCTGCGCATATGTGGAATAAAAAATCAAAACAATATCCGATCGATCGATGTACCGTCAGATTCGTACTAATATTGCACGCGTACGAGGCCCGGGAGGACGGTGGGATCAGCAATATTTGGAACTGCGCAGTCTTCAATTAAGTATTGAGAGGGCTGTGTCGAGAAGGGCGAGCGCTTATCCCGAAACGGTTGCCTTGACGTGTTCGTCGTGCGCAGTGTTTGCAGTCGGCGAAAAGCCGAAAAAGAGCAAAGAAATGTGGTCGTATTTGCTTTTGGAAAGGATAAGACGAGATTAAACGTTTTCAAATGAGAAAACTTCTCCGTAAATTAATTAACTGTACACGCACGCGACAAGACTGAAAGTCTTACGAACGCGTACGAGTACGATTGTGTACTCAAACGTACTGTGTATTTATTTACACGCGTGTGTGTGTGTGTGTACATCGGATAAGCTCTTATTAGTAATGTACAGCAGGAGGAGGTGCGTTCTTTCAAATGGGCAATCTAACGTTCTTGAGTAAATACATAGTGTAAATTGTTCGTTCTTTGAGTTTCCGGAATTCGCAGAGTATATTATATCGAATTATTTTTTAACGCTTAAAATTATTTAACTGTATATTTACTGCACATATCACTACGCGATGCATACATTATTATATACGTCCCCCGTGATTATATGTATATCGTAGAATTGGTGTGTTCAGCAGCACTTTTCTTTAACAGCCGCCTGAGAAATTAATGCTTCGAGTACGATTGTCATACTTTACACACGATCAAACGGGGAGAGTTTTTTTTAAAATTAAAAATAAACGTTAAAAATGTGCGATGTATTGATGACATAATGTACAATTCAATCTGTTTCTGATCAGTTTCTCCAAGTGAACAACATACCGACAACCCTTTCAACCTATAAAATTCCTATGTGCATACATGTATGTAAATAAGTTTCTGCATCTATACAGTTTTATTTTTTATTTTTATTATTTCATAAAATGGTCTTAATTTATTCTGCAATAAATTTACCTTACACTCAACGTTTTGTACAAGAATATGCATGCAATATCACATGGTCGTGAGTTTATTTGATTAGTATTGTAAATAGTTCTTAAAAAAGAGATTGTATACATAATTATTTATTTTTATGTTTTAATGATATATATATATTGTTAAAAAATACAAGCTTAAAACTTAAGTTACTGAAATTATATAACCTACACAAAGAATAGAGATTATATAATTATTATTAAGAACATCAAATGAGATTATTGCTTAAATATTATGCTAAATTTAAAGATTTTTCGTTATTAAATATTTAAATATTAAATACGAACTTATTTTAATATGAAATATATATTGAAATGGTTTTAAATTTAAATAAAATATCAACATAATTTTAATTCAAATTGTATTGAATTTATAGTCGATTTCATGCACATTTTTAGGCTTCAGTAGTCTAATTACATGTATTCATAATTTATTATTATTCATAACTATTTCAGACTAACTCTACTTATTGTTAAATGAATCCGAATAAAATGATGATCTGATTAAAAATCATGTAAAGATGATAATTACAATAGAGTAATTAAAAAAAAAAAAAATGTTAATTAACGATTTACAATATCAACCAGTTGTGTGTGATATACAAGGTGTGATCAAAAAATACCCGGACTGTGTTAATAATATTTATATCAATTAAGATAACGAAATTCCGATAATGTCATTCGATAAAGTAACTTCTAACAAGGATTTGAGCGTTGGTTTGAAATCGATAACAATATTTATATTTATTTTATGTTATTTTTACAAAAATATGCTTCAGTCATGTGGCGAATTCCGTAATGGAAGGAATATATGATATAAATATTATTAACACAGTCCGGGTATTTTTTTATCACACCTCGTACATATTGCAGTAAGAAAATTATAAGCAAAACCCATCAACAAAATAATATTAATTTAGGATTATATTATGTGAAAATAATTTCGGACCAAAGTGGATTATTGCTATAGAAACGTGGAATAGTTTTTCGAAATCGACCATAAGTGAATCCGAAAATAAGCATATAGCTACGGAATAATAAACGCGAGAGAGCATCGTAGAGATATTAAACATAAAAATAAATGCTAAATCGTATTTCACACACATGCATATTACACCGTTACTGCAACGCACGCGGGTATTATTATTTATTCGATAACTCGTTTCTTCGTACGCTGCAGCGAGCGTACTCATGCACATATCTTTCTATCACTTATTGAAATCGTCCTACCGGAAGATTATTTATTATTATTAATACAAACTCTATCACGCGAAAAATTGTCTATTGTCATATTCAGACAGAATTTCCATATATACCAGAGTATAGGACCGTATAAAAACTCGTTTCCTGCAGAAATGCATACAATATTAATAATAACAATAAAAATAATAATGTGTAGAAGTCGTTTTCTTCGTTTCACACGGCCAAAATTTATTATCATATGCAAACGTCGTCGTCGAGCAGATATAGTACTTCGCGCGATCAAATACCGGACCGCAGAAATATATACCTATTGAAAACCGCTTGTACGACGTGTAGTGTAACGTGGACTTGGGTTGGTTCGAAGAAATCAAAACTCGCAAACCGTGTGGGATTTGTGTATTAATTTAGAATGTTTCGCACAAAAATGCAACACTGTGGTATAACAACCACAATGATAGTAACGAGATCGAAATCAAACGAGCGGATGGAAAGTTAGAATAAGGCAGAGGTTTCCAACCTTTTTTAACTCACGGCAGCCTTTATTATTTTTTAAAAATTTGGAGGCACCCTATAGCCTATGCCTTATACTTTATAGTTTATGCTGAATACGCAATAGTAATGTATCGTATATTTAAATTTATATTTTGTAACTTCGGTTTTATTTAACATTAATAAACAATAAAGATAAGATAGTCACAAGTATTTCACCGTAAATAACTTTAAAACAGTTCACATCAAATCTATAGCAATCGAACCAGTATAAAAATTAAAATAGATTGAACATCTCAGTATTACTATGTAATAATTATATGTGTTATATAATTAATACATTAAATTATATTGTATATATCTAATTAATTATACACAATAAGTTTTATACTATAGACATAGTGTATAGTCTAGTCCGTATTATTACTCACAATGCTATATTTTTCATAAAGGCGTTTAAAAATAAATATATATTTCAAATATTTTTGTGGCACCCTAAATTTAAGTTCGCGGCACCCTGATTGGGAACCTTTGGAATAAGGTGCACAATTCATAATAACAGATTAGATTTTTGATATACGCGGCTTGATTTACTTTTATATGCCATAGAAACAGATTTTTCAAAAGCTTTTTACCGACGTATGACGATTTTGAATCAGAATTGAAGGCGTGGATGAAAAAATGGAAATCGGTAATCCGTCAAAGAACTTCCAAAGTCTGAAATTTATACTATAGGTGTTACCTTTATCCAAACATTTCGGGTTTAATATCAATACTGGCAATACTTCCAGTGTCGACCACGTCAGCAGAATGTTCAATTTCAACTAAAAACTTATTTGAGAAATAGTTGCAGAGAATATTGTCTAACAGGTTTAGAATATCATTCATTGTTTTCGAAATAATCAATACATTTCCCAAAATGTCAAGCAAGATTTACTTTGTTTTGTCATTTAAAATTGTGTTAAACCTTTTTTTTTTTTTACTAATAATTATAGTTTGTATACATTAATATATATTCTGTATAATATTATAGGTACAATTATAGTATAAATGTGTATTTTTATTTATGTAATCAAAATATTTTAAATCCCCTCCTCCGAAAATCGTATTTGATGTCAATGAACGATTAACTGCAATAAATGCACTTTTATTTTCCAAAAAAGCGTTTCGACGCAATTACGATTATTAGATAGTTCAACGGAACCTAAGTCAAAAATAAAATTTCTCTCTACTCGACCAGTTTTAAAATATATCATGATGTACTGTAAGCAATTATTTAAAAACGACTGGCTGTCAAAAAAATGTTTCACCCTGCATAACAACGGACGTAATGATGGGACGCGAGTGTTCACAGTGTACACTATAATTGCAAGGGCTGTGATTCGGCAAAATGTGTAGAAACATTTAATGTTCAAACCGTCGTCGAACGCTGCGTTTCGGCGGCCGGCTATCAGAGACAGACGAACGAAGAGGAAACCGCTCGTCAAAAGTCTAAAAACTTTCCGTTTAATACTCTCGTAAAACTGTACAGTTGTAATAATATAATACACGACGATGTACACGCGAATTCCGGTGAATGGCAGGAGCCGAGGATCTATCTTCACCGATCAAAAGACGAGTGCGCCAACGGACGCGTATTGTTCTGACACACGACACGGGCGGTCCCTTCGTCGATCGGTCGGATAGATAGTAATAAACGGCGCTCCGGTCAAAAATCCTGCGTCTCCCGCCGTTGCGCACGTGTAGGTGGGTTTTACGGCTGGGGATACGGAATCAGCGGCCTGCTGCGCGTTATCCCTGCGGACCTATGTCGAGTTAACCCTTTGGATTACCCACCATCCTCGCTACCGTACCCCTCTGCTACCATTAAGTATGCGCACTACAGTTTATGGACCTGACCACCCCGACTGCCCCGTCATGCCGATCCGCACACCCCTGCACCGGCGTGTTAATTATACGACCATGTTCGTGAACGGAGGCGGTGGCACGTAACTGCTGCCGGCGTCGAAGGGGATGTGTTTGACGCGCGCGCCAGACCGGAGACTGGACCCAACACTACTGGACCAGATGGATACTATACCGTCCGAGAACAGTGGCAAGAGGATATGGGATTCGTTAAGGGTTTTTTTTTTCATTTATCGTATTACAAAAGTGTATTTAGCAATAGTGTTTCGCTAACGTTTCATTATTCAATAATTTGTACTTCGTATACATGTATATGATAAATGGTACATTTGCTATAAAAGAAATACAATATGTATAAACTAGTTTAATTACTTGGATAGTTAATGGACTAATTTTTTTTTAAAAAAAAAAACGTTTATATCACTGTATTGAGAAAAAAATGCAAGTAATAATGATATACATGTGTGACGATATTTTGAATATATTCAATCAAGTGATCCTAAAATTAACCAATACTTTGCTTTCTCCTTGTATATTTATAATTCTACATGAAACATTAAAAGATGATCTTTCTTCGTTAGACAATTTTATTTTATTTTTAAATTAGTAATATATAAACTTAAAATTATAAGAAAAAATATATTACACTGAATAAGAATACACCATTTCTTTATCAGAGGGTATATTTTAAATATAATTTTATTAAATTATATTAGTTTTAAATTAAAAAGTTCATCATCTATTCAAATTATCGTTTGTATGATTGTACCGTGTAAATGGTATATAATTAATTGAGTACAATAATAATTTATTGAAATGGTTGACGAAATACTGATGAAAGAAAAGAGGGAGATCGTATACAAATATTTATTACACGTTTTTGAAACATTAAAATCGAATACCTAATTATAACGCATACCATAGAAAAACTTACTGACTCACTATGTATACATAATATAAAATAACTTAATTTTCCATCTTCACCCGTAAACCGAAGATTTTTTTTTATAAACATTTAATATCAACACATGACAATATTTGTATAGATTAGGTTTGATTAGGATAATCCATCTGTTTTTTATCTCTCTTATAGCAGAAATTATTGGTAAAATATAATTTTTTTATTTATTTATATTTTTTACTCTATACTCCTAACATTTTAAATAAAAATACTACTAGCATATATCATTATATACCTATAAACATACATATTTACAGATGGATTAGGTTTGTAATATCAACGAAGCAATAATTAAAGCAATAATATTTACAGATGGATTAGGTTTGTAATATCAACGAAGCAATAATTAAAGCAATAATAT
>NW_020273616.1:3431397-3580652 GCF_003268045.1 Sipha flava | reverse complement strand
GGATTAGGTTTGTAATATCAACGAAGCAATAATTAAAGCAATAATATCAGACTATCAGTGAAATCGACAGAAATCATCGCGTTCGAGGGAGAATTTTAATTATTTTGAAAGATAATATTATTTTAGATTCGTGACAGGCGTTTTGGAGTTACGTGAGGGTAATCATTTTGCACCGAACAACATCAACAAGACTTGGAAGTCTGAAGAAAAGGCTGTGCACACCATCACGATTGACATATCCATACTCGTAACCGACACCTGATGACGTTGGTACGCAGACACTTGTTAGCCAAACACTAGTCGTGGACGCCAATGCCGAATAATGTGCGGCTGAAATGATGCCATGTGAACACCGACTAAACTAACTCGCCTGAAAAACAACATAATAACGGTAATGGTACAGTTTAACTATTTCAATCAGAATGTTTCCATTACATTATAATGGAAAAAAAGCGATATGAACCGTTCTGCGTGATCACAATAGTTATATACACACATATAGTAAAATCCTATCGAAAGTATATGCATAAAGAGTATTCTGTTTGATGATGGCTAAACGAGGGGACGTGAGCCGAAAAAGGTTCTGTAACAGAATACGTGGATAAGAGACAAAACCGAGGCAATATCGCACATGGCGTTCCTTAAATCTCCTTATACGAGTTTATAATGAACAAACATCTTATTTTCGCTCGTCGTATATTACACTATAAACGATCCCATTGTCACGCGATTTTCTCTTGCGTCCCGCGCAGCAGTACATCGCATGTTTTATAATAATGTGTGCTTCAAAGACATGCTCGCGAATAAAATACTGCAGAGTATTATTATTATTATTATTATTATACGTATAGCCCAAAGAAAACCTGAGTGAATAGTTTTTTTTTAATCTTATACGTATATACGCCGGATGCACGCGGTAGGTATATCAGCTACTTCTAAAAAAAAATTTAGCATAAAAAAAAAAAACAAAATCAATATCCGACGCCTTTGACTCGCGTTTGTGTCGTGCTTTTCGCCGTTCACACTTTAATCTTCGGAATATTAGATTCGGAAGAAAACAGTCCATCAAAGAGTACCGGTGCTCATCGCATCGTACTCGTTGCTGTTCTCTCAAGCACTCGGTTTCCGCACGGTTTTTCGAACCGGATCCGCACGGGCATCGTTCACGCGGTCGGCTAGCCCAGCGATTCTCAACCGTGGGGAGGGGAGGGGGAGTCACATGAACAATTTCATTATGGTCGCATCATGTGAAAAAAAAATTGTTTCAAATCAGCAACACTAAAAGAGTCATTAAATTAAAAAAATATTCAAATTTACGTAATTTTTATTCATTTTTTTCTATTAATTAACGCCAATCGGCTCTTATAATATACCATTTGATGTAAAATGTAAACACAAATAAATACAATAATAACAGTTAGTAAAATTGTTCAATGCTAACAAATGGGTCGTTAAACATATTGGTGACATTATAGGGGGTCGCGGATCTAAAAAGGTTGACAACCGCTGGTCAACGATGATAACGCGCGCGCGAAGTCGGTCGAGACTAGCGCAAAAGAAATTTGTCGTCGTTTAGCAACGTTCGTTTACGCGGGTCGCTATGTTTTATTCATGGACCTTTTTTTAATATACACATATATAAGTACGGGTGACTGCAACGGAAAAATAAATATAAATTCATATACATATACATATTTACATACGGATTTGTACACGTGAACGTGCGCGCGGGAGGACGTCTCTTTTCGACTCGTTTTACACGTTTTTTTTTTTTTTTTTGTTATCGCTCACTCGTCGTCATCGCCCGCGTCGATAAATAAACGATTCCCGCGCGGGTTGACGAGTGGCACGTGACGGACGGCGTAATGCGTCGATTTCCTCAGTGCTGCTGTTTTTGTATCTCGTTTTTTACTCGCGCCGCATATACCGTGTCCTGCAACGCGACGTGCATTGTTATTCAAAGTCCGATCAGGTGAAAGACGTTTGCCGATGTTTCGCCGTCAGTAATGAGCCCTGGGGACCCTTTTTACTGCGGCGGCGGCGACGACGTCCATTGTTTGAATTTCCAATGATTTCGCCGGCCGCGGAATACGACGACGCGGGAGAAAAAGGTCGTCGGCGCGCCAAATGCGTATTGCAAACGACGCGCGGCTGGCTTTACGCAAACGTATCGACGGGGAAAATACTGTAGGTACTCTGTACTCGGATGTCGAATGCGACGGTGAACGGGAAAAACGGTTTTGGGTGCGAGAGACGTGCCCGGCCCGAGAGATGATCGAAACGATATTCGCCTTTGAATATTTCATGCGTAAGCCCGTCCGTACAATAACACACGATGTGCCGTTACACTATTTACGTGTTTACGCGTACTTTTGCCCCGCTGCGAGAACGGTCGTGTAGCATATTACGCTCGTGCTATGAAGATTTTGCGATAAGAGATTAACTCTTAACCGAAAAATAGTTTTTAGTAGTAAAAAAATTTAAAAAAAATACATTTCTAGACTGTAAAATAAAAGTTTCTTTGATTTCTTGCAGTTGTTTATAACATGCGCGTATATAATAGTTCTTATTACATTTCTATAAAGTAATTAGTCCGTAAATTACCATGCATATGATATGTGTATGAAATGTGTAGTACTGTAGTTAATTGGGATAAGTGTTTATGTACGTGATTGTCGAAGATGTAAATTTTTAAAGATTTTTTGTCTGTAAAATATTAACGTATACGCTGTTATAAATATAAGTATTATTATAAGTATATAGTACAAAATTATATCCTGGACTGAGGGAATAAAACTTAAGTCGTTGTGGTATTTAATTCAGCAACTACGTTCTTTGTGACAATGACATGTATTATTGCGCTGTCAAATAACGTGATATTATACACCATATACGTTGCATGTTCCTATCAAATCTATTGAATCAATCATTTTTTTATAGAGTGAAAGTTACCCGGAGTACCTATAACATACATAATATTAGGATTAAACAGCTTGAAGCCAATTATTATACAAGGGTTGCATCAAAGACATAATGGACATCAAAGGAACCTATCAAACACAAACCTACAGTAAATATTTCATCCGTACATTAGATATCATAGCTAAAATATCAATAGTTATTATTAACTATATACAAATACCTATACGTATTTTGTGAATAGCCTAATTGGTTTCCTCTGGATGTTTCCAATTTAATTAACTCCAAAAATATGATTTACAATCAATCAGTATCCTTATTATTATGTATAGTAATATAATATTGATAATAGATACGTATTGGTATTTTCAGGCTTGACTGTGAATGAATAAAGTTTTGAAATCGCAAAAAAAATAAAAGGTTAAAAGAATTTTCAGCGTTATACATAGTGTTCGAAATTCAATTAGCATTTATCATCCTCATATCATTATTCAAAATCCATAGAGTGTGAAAATAATTATTCTATTCTAAGGCAGTTTAAAGAAACGAAATCAAACAGAAATTTACTATTGTAAATTTTCATCAATTTTTCTCAATTATTTAAAAAACGGTTGTCAAATTTAAAAATGACCAACTAAAATTATTAAAATTTAGATTTTCAATTCAAAGCCTTCCTCTCGTCTTGACGAGCACAGCAAATAATCTAGTCAGTATCATTTAAACACATTAAATCAAAAAAAAAATAATGAGAAACCCATCACGGTAGTAAAACCAATACATTCCTAGTTTCATCCATAATCTTTAAAAAATACACATTTAAAATTTATAATAAAGACGTTCAATCAGGTAAGAATAATTTATGAAAAACACAAATGCCTACAACAACAGTAATTAAAATATATGAACCGAAGCAAATGTGCAATATTTGTAGATAGTTAACGAACGAATTCGAGTGGAACATTTTGCCCTTTGCATAATGTAAACGTACGGCGGTTATTTCCCCCGGCGGAGGCGTACGAGGGAAATTTCCCAAAAGAAGATTGCATCAGATCAACTCGACGACAAAATTAACATCGTATCAAAATGCAATTTATATTAAAAAAAAATAAAAATAAACAAATAACATCTGCGTGTTGCGTCCCGGCGTGTCTTCCTCGTACTTAATATTATACGCCACTCTAAATCGTTCGGCCGTTTTCTCTCGAGCGGTGGTGTGCCGAAGCGTCGAAGTCTCCCCCTGAAGGACGAAAGAACGCCCCGTATTACTACATTTTCGGCATGTACAAATAAATAAGGTATACACCTTGCTGCTACCGGCGTCATTGGTATTCAAAACGTAACCAAAATTCATGGAAGGGACTTTTCAACAGGTCACCAGAGAATGTCTAATTTACATGTGCCCTTCCTTACGCAACTAAATCCCAATACGTATTATACACGTCCGATTGCATTGGAACACGCCCTCGCAATCGTCCGAGTATATGTACGTATTATATTCACCGTCGTTTCAAGAAAAATTAGTTTCGCCAAACAATGTTTACACTACTGTCGAGTATGATTTTAGTAGATTATAATATACAATATGAAGCAGAACGACAGAAAGTCAAATCTTATTTATCTAAACTTCTAAACAGTATTTTAATTGAATTTTTTTAACCGACCCCTTGAACTATGTATTAGATTGTATACGAATATAGTGGTTATTTACTTAGATTTTTAAATTTTACAATAATATGATTCAACTTCTTCGTTGATTATTATGAACTTTATTTATTTACTGTATGATTTTAATGTATTCATTTACAATTTATACCCAACCATTATAAACAATTTGTAAATTGGAACTTTTTGTTGACTATAAATACTCAATGTTAATAAATTACCATTTTCATAGGTTACATTAACTGAAATAACTTGTTATTAGCATAAAACAAAAGTAAGTAAATAAATAAAAAAATAATGGGTGTAAAAATTGTTAGTAAATAAAAGTATTTGAAAAAAAATTTTTCAATTGGAAGGATGACTGATAAAAAATTAAAACGCTACTGATCGACGCTCAAAAATCAAGAAAATGGTGCACTTTTCATTTAAAAACTTACATCAGCTATTTTGAAATTTTATGAAAATGAAAAATATTCAAAGTTATATTCTAAATCAGTTTAGGGACGAAAATATGTATTTGATGTTACCTTTTTTCATATGGACCTCACCATATAATTACAAGAAGAATTACGTAAATGAAAAAATACGCTGGTCTACTCTGCACATTAAATAGAGTTGGACGAATATTGTTATCTTGATATTCAGTTTAGTCGAGTCGAGTTTCAATTATTTCAAGTCAAGTAGAGTTCAAAATTTCGGTACTCTAAAAATGCCGAGTACGTGAGAAAAAAGTTGAGAACTCGAAAAAATTGAGTAGTTGAAAAATATTGAGTATTCCAGAAAATGTCATGATTACTAATCTGTATAATATGTCGTCATCATGATAATAAAATATTAAAGCAATAACAATCTACTTGTACTGTTATTAATGAAAACCATACGTTTTCCAGATATTTTCTATCAGATATTTGGATGCCAGCTATTTATAGTTTTATACATTTATTTTTCAACAAAGTTGTAAAATAAACGTGAGTACTTGATTCAAGTCGAGTAAAATCGAGTACTCGAACTCGATTTGAAAAAATGTATTAAGTCGAGTACTCGTCTCTAATATTAAGTTATTATCTTGTTCAAAAAAAGTAACTTGTAGTCATTTTTAGATTATTTTTCGTAACTGTAACATTTGTTCATAAAGAAACGAATTTATGGAAATCAGGAGAATAACTACTGATGCGTTTTAGCATTTTTTTAGTTCTCGATGAAATATATGATTTGCATCTATATTCCGTTGTCATACGCACATGGTTTCCCGATTATTTTAATAAAATATACGGCATAGTTCAGAGCTCTTGAATACGATGTAAAGACGCGTTTGTTAGATTATCATCGAATATTATAGTATTGAAAACGTATAGAATTTTGCCTCAAGTTTTTGTATTTATTATTTTGGTATTAAAATTCTTATTTTTTTTTCAGGCAAATAAAATAAAGAGTTGTTTTATTAAAGTGTGTACAAAAGAACAAAACAATACGATAACTATTCCGATCTTGTACGTAACATCTGTTTGATCTCAATACACATGTATAAGCATATTGTTTTTTTCTGTAAACGCATTAATAACACTCTATGTATGAAAATACGCTGTTCATATTGTGCCTCTTTGTTTTAACTAGAAATTCAAAATATTATATATATTTTTTTAACAAAGCAGAATGCTTAAGCACAAAACATCAAATACGGTACATCAATATAAATAATTATTACATATATATATACGTGTGTGTGTATAAGTTAGAAGTATATCAACATATTAATTCACCAAAAGAATTTGTATTTCAGTTTAATGAAAAATGTTATTTCTCACAACCAACACATGTCTTAACGGAACATATAAATCTTCGAGATAAACTACATCGCGTATAAGAAAACGAGTTGAATTATTTGATTTCATAGTCTTTTAGAACTCGTTCAATTTCTAATTTTTCGTTTTCTATATTTTATTATATTTTGAAAATGAATCGAAATATTTTATTAATAAATTAAATGTGCACCATGAACTGCTCTTAACCGCATAAGAACTGGACATGGCAGGTGCAATTATTTAATGTATATATAGGAAAAGGTAAACTCATTATTCTGCAGCTGTGGCCAGGACCCAAACCATCAGGAATACTGTTGAGGAAGGCTTGGAATCAAGTTTTAATGGAAGAATAACAGGACTGTACAAAGGCGATGGGGAAGCACTAGATTGGTTACGAAAAATTGTCATCAGTTTATGGCATTTTAGCACGTCAGCAATTCATAATTATTATAATTGTTATTACTAAGCTTGTAACCTACTGAATTAATTATTCATATTAATTTGTATTATTTTATCAATATTGACTTTAATTTTTTGTTATTATACACCAATATTATGCCATATGCAATAAAAATATAAATAAATAAATACATAATATTTATATAAATATTATTTTTTAGCATATATAATAATTGATATAGATAATAATTATTATACATCAATTATTATTCATGTAGTAGGTCATCAATAGCCGATGAGTTTTTTCGCGATTGCAAAAAAAAATATACCATTATGTTTATTGTAAAGCACGAGTAATTGCAATTTGTATAGCTGTTAGCATTATGGCGTCGAATCAAAATAAGCGTCGTCGACGAACCAATTTAGACAAGCACGCGATTGACATTCGAAAAAGGGAAATAAAAATAAAGAACGTCACAATGACGTCGTAGGGCCAAGTGGTGTATAGTGATCGATGTGACCGGATTAACGACGACGAGGATCTTTCGGTAAATTAAAAATAAACCGACCGATGATATCACCGCGGAAACTCGAGAGTCGATTCCGCACAAGACTTCAAAACGAATTATTATTATTATTATACATTTGTATCTATGTACCAAATTTTCAACGGTTATTTAACAGACACGGGCTTCGTTGGTCGACGCGCACATTCTTTTCGAAAATAACGAAAACAAAATGTATAAATATGTCCGTCAAATGCCCATGTGTGTACGTACGTGTGATCTCTATTATTTATCGGCTATTTATACTGCTGCGTGATACACACACACACACACACACACATACACACATGTACATACGTGTGGATAAGTTTTTCTCGTCGAAATCGTTACACGTATACATTATTGTTTTAGATAATATACGCGTGTATTTAATGGAAATATAGCGACATCTGTTCCTTTTGTTTCTATTTCGATCTACTATGATGACGGTATTATCCTTATTTATAAATTATAATACATGTATGTATACCGAGACCTTTTGGAATCGCGATTCAACGCGATATTTTACGACAGTAAGAATATAAGAACCTTAAAGGGTTTATTCAGATCAAACAGAAAAAAAATAGAAAACAATGAGTCTACATTACGTAGTCAAACGAACAGAATTAAAAAAAAAACCCATACGCATAAGTCTACGACAAAGTAAACATTATAGGAAAAAATAATGACTGGAGAAAAAAATATCCATACTATATTACACTGAGTACAATAAATATACGCTATAGGATTTGCTTAACTTTCGATATTATAGTCGCATTTGTATGTGAATAAATATAATATACCCCAGACAAAATGTCATAAAACCAATATGTTATTATTTATTTAACGTATACGTGTGCCTATACATATGTCTGTGTATGCGTGTACGTAGGTCTCGTTTTGAGTCGATCGAAAGTTATTAATTATTGTTAGGTAAATATGAAATATGTATGTATTCCTTGTTATTATACCGAAATGCTCCGAATGCCGGAAAGGGTTGTATCCATGCAACAGTACTGAATCCAGGTGAAAATACACATGTACATGGTACCAATTAAAATCGAAATGTGATCACCCTAATGTTACCTATTTCCATATTCAATTCTTGATCCAATGAAACACATCTAGACATTATTGGTGCAAAACTGATTACGGTATAAAAAAAAAGTACATCGCTTGTGATTCTAAAAATATAATATACATAATATTATTATGTTAACATGCATAGAAAAGTGTGTAGGGGCACGTTTCAAACCAATGCACGTAATGCACATTTCTGATTAAAGTTTTACATTTTGAAACATTATATTATTGTATCGTTTTTTGAGAACAATGACGGTCATTATTTAATAAACCATTTACTGCGGTCGCATAGGTATAGTCCGAACGGAAGGTTAATCCATAATAGATCCGTCAACACCGAACTCAACTGAAAATCGTTTTCTCAATTCGATATGGTTTATATTATTGCTTACAAATCTATTCGACCGCACGGAATTCGTCGGACTACTTAGTGATATTTTCATTTTCTACTCGACAGCATCATCACTTGACGTAGATTTAAAGGTATGTTTTGAATACCACGCCGTCCACTGGTTAAGCACCTACCCACGCGTGAAATCCAAGAAGAGTATGAGTAATGAGATTTTTGCGAACGCCGTAGCTCCCTTTCCGACCACTACTCATAGACAACTACAAGTACCGATCTCCAGGGCCCGTAGGTCCCGTCGCGGCGGTGCAAAAATATTCTTATTGTCGTTATGATCACCCGCCCTATGGGTTTCGAAATGTTCGCACGAAAAAATCACGCGTTTCGTCACACGTATATTAATTCGTCGGATTAATTTCGGCCGTGTACGCGATTTTGTGTATTATGCGGACACGCGGGGGTGGATCGACAGTACGGCAGCCGATTCAGCGCGAAGTATATACGAGTATTATACTAATATCTACACACGGCGCGTACGGTATAACAATATGTACACGGAAAGCGACGAGATTAATGATGTGCGATCGTTGAATTTGTCAACGCCATCGCAACATGGTGCTTTGCCGCCAGCGCGCATTAAAATCGTATTTGTAAAACGCTCTACACACGTTTATTCGTATACATTGGATACATGCGTGTGTGTGTGTGTGTGTGGCATTTTTTTTTTTTTTTTTTTTAATCTGCGTCCCCTATCAAAAGCACGCACGTATATTTTTTAATAACAATCGGACTAATATTCCCGTACAATATTACGAACAATTTGTCGTGTACAAAGCGTGTACACGCGTCCGTGTTTAAACGCACAGGATTTTTCCGATATTTACAATACGGGCGAGTGTATAACGACACACGCGCACCCACGCGCGTTCGGAACGACCAGCGATTATGATTGGTCACGAGAGGGGGTGCGAAATCTGAATGGAAAGTATATGTATTATAGGTAATATAAAACGCCAATATTTTTCATTAAACGCGTACGCTGCAGCAGCACACCCGCGGCTAATACACAGTATTACGCGTAGAGCCGTTTAAAATAATTGTAAAAAATAGCAATAATCCCCCTCGCGACAAAGTCGCGTATTTTATACGCACCACGCGTATAGTGTAATAACATAACTCTACACGTGCGATTTCGCTATTCGCTTTCATTGTAATTTCATTGTTATTATTAAAAATAAGCGGATCCGTGATTTTTTGAATATTTCAAATATTATTGCACATAAAAATACTTTTTTAATAACTGCTAAATTTTTATTTTATTTTTTTCGTTATACATTTAAACGTGCCTATGACGAGGAAATGTAAATAAAACAAATAATCGAAATAATTTCGGAATAATTAATTAAATGTAGGTACTATACATAAAATTCTAAAATGCACGAATAGTTATTTGGAGTTCCGCGTAGCGGTCATTTTAGTTTCAAATGAATTTTCCCCAGCCGACATTTTATAGTGAAAGTTGTATTGACATCAACGGGCATCGACTTTCAGTCCGCTTCAACACGACTAAAACAATATCATTCCTGTGCAGGCACAAAGCGACCCAAGTGGAAATTAACAACAGGCACAATACTGCGCCAGTACTGACTGATACTGGTGCTTTACTGGCAGTCAGTAATGGAACAGTACTGGCATATATCTGGGATGATAACGCTTTTCTGTACTAATTATCCACTACTGGCCCAGTACCAATAGTCGGTACCGACTATCATCTTGAGACAGTACTTCGCCTTTATTGTGTGCCAGCACTGATTATCAGTTAACTAGTAGTGGATAACCAGTACAGAAAAGTGTTAACATCCCAGACATATCCCAATACTGTCACTATTACTGACGGCCAGTAAAATGCCAGTTGTAAAAATGTGAAGGCATTACTACTCAATATTTGAAAGGCCAGTTCTGTTAGAAAATTAAAATGCTTCTAATTAATATTGCTTAAATTGTTAAACATATTAGGTATATCATAAAATATAAATAAATACATAAATATCTTAAAAAATTTAAGTTTATTTTCAGAATGAGAAAAAAATTATACAATATATTATATTCTGCAGTACTTAGCATAAACTCAAAAACATTAATAGTTGATAAACTTAGTTTGAAATTTTAACAAATGCATTTGTGTAAATCGTATATAACAAAATACGCTTATATCTATTTAAAAGAATAATAAAACATATTTTAACATGGAAGTAAATACCACTTATACCCCAAAACATTATTAATAATTAAATTTATAATTATTAAATTCCAAAATGATGGACATTTTAAACCTAATTAAGGAATGCAATTTTTTCCACATCAAAAAAATAAAGGCGTCTTAAGAAACTAAATTATGGAAAAGAGGGAAGTTGAAGTGGAAAAATACGGATTAAGAATTAAGAATACATACTAAGAAATAATATTAAAAAGTAAAATGTTGTTTATTTTTTAATTAATTAATTTGAAGGTATAACATAATTAAAATATGATCAATTTTTCTATTTAACAAATTAAAATAAATATATGAAATTAGGAAAAAATTGCATTCCTTAATCAGATTTAAAATGTCCATCATTTTGGAATTTAATAATTATAAATTTAATTATTAATGCCCTCTGTTCCATAATTTAGTTTCTTAAGACTCCTTTCTTTTTTTCCTCCTTCCCTATCTTTAGCACCAGAAAACTAACGACTAAGTGTGCTGCATATTTCTTTTTGGTTAGTATCTGGAAACTTGGTAGTAATAACATCTAAAGTAAAAATTAATATCATTCATTTGATGTGCATTTTGAGTAAGCTTGACTTTTTTATTTTGTTTTGGCAAACGGACGTGATATGTTGATGATGATGATGTGTTATTATCGTTTACTACTACATATAGGTACTTACAATAAATTAATAGTTGATTTGAATGTATACATACCTTTAACTTCTGAAAATCTTAAGACTTCGGAGATCTTGAGAACTTGAGGGTTGAGTTGTACAAAATACAAAATATAAATGTCAAACGCTCACTAATCACTGCGCTGTATAAAATATTAAAAATATACACTTGAAAAAGAAAAAAGAACTAATGAAAAAAACTCGAGCACGAACACAGTACACCACGGAAGAAAATACGAAAATACAAAGACGATTGATATTTGATATGATATTTCATTTGACGATAAAGACATCTATGGCGTTTAATGTATTGGTGGTGTGGCGATGTGGCGCAGGGACATGATCGCGTGAACTTTGTTGCCGGCGGATAGTATACATAGGAAAAACCCTATATTGTTGTGATATTCTATTATCGTTCTTCGTTACGGCTACACGATATCAGCACTACGAACGGACCGCGGCATTGCACGTGTTAAACATATTTTAGTTTAATATCAATGCATGATATTATGAAAATTGTTTAATCCCAGTGTAGATTGCAATTTCTTTTTATCTAGATGTTAACATTCAAATTACATATTTTTTTTACAATATTTCTAATATTGATTTGAAGACTTAAACTACTGTCACAGGGGATCTTAAATTTCTAACAAAGGGGCTAAAATAATATTTGGGGGCTAAGCCCCCTTAGCTCCTAGTCCCTCCCTAGTTACACCTATACGGCTATATGGGAACCGTAATTATTACGGCCGTAATAACTATTACGTATTTAATTATTATGTCTGTATTCCGCCAAAGTTGGCAGAACTACAAGAGTTATTTGCTGGCCTTTGCTCACAATTCTTACGAGGCACGTATAGAGCCAGTATTGAGCCAACCCTGGCAGCCAGTACTAGTTTTCCAGTACTAATGCAGTACTGGCTAATTAAAATAATCAGTACTATGCCCGTACGGGCTAGCCAACCGTTGGATGGCAATACTTGCGCAGTACTGCGCCTGTTGTGAGTATCGGCATAAGTAATAAATTTCCAATTGGGGAACATTGAATAAGTCTAATCGTATACGTGAAATGTATGGGATCGATGAAAGTTATCTGCCATCGGACGGGGGAACAAGTCGTCCGATGGTGCTACAGAAACGTGTGGCATACGAGCGAGTCGAGTGAACGAAAAATCGGTTTTTGATCGAATAATAATAAAAAAAAAAAAAAAAATGTAAAAATATATTCAAATATTATCCACGCGCGTGTATGCGAAACGGGGTCCGAAGTACCATCTCAAGTGGGACACGCGTGCGGAATACGATCCCGGTGACGATGACGACACACACCAAGGACCTTTGCACGCACTCACGACACTCACCGCCGCACCTGGTCGAATCGTTCGATTCGGATTCGATGGTGTCGACGGGCGTAAAACGCGGAGGCAACGATAGGTTGGTCGAACGAGATTTCGCGAAAAATCCGATTTGATATTCAAAGGTTGTGTGCACATTCCATACTGCGCGGACGAGCGGCGACGATGACACTTAAGCAACTCCGCGTGTATTCTTCGAAAACGTACAAATGTGTGTAGTACGTGTAGGCGGCGGACAACTGCGACCGTATCGCAAAAAGGGGTGCCGTTATTCCCGTTCGAAATGGATTTTCAGGAGTCCATGTGTGGAAAACGCGTTTCGACCTTTGCCGTAGATTAACCTCCGTTCCGTTAACGTCTTCTCTTGTTTTCTGTGACGTGACAATATGCCCGTACCCGAGCGTCCTGTGCACGTACACATGTTACTTTATGCCATTTTATACGGGGGAAAACGACTGCTATTCGTATACACCGAGTACGTTAGATTATTATTGTGGTTCGCTCGTAGTCTTAGTTCTAACTTCTAGTCGATTTTCAAACAAACGTTGTCATTGTTTACTCGAGAAACGGGAAATATTGCATTGATTCAAACTTTTAAATTAATATCGACACCAATTTTTATCAAATTTTTCAAACAGATTAAACATAATCTATTATAAAACTTTCTTAATTCGCTTAGACGCAGAATAATATTGAATAATAATATAATATTCCGGTTTCGACCGAGAACCGTTGATTTCTTTTCCTTTTTTTTTTTTTACTAACACGAGAAAGGAAAACGGTCGATAACTTATCGGCACATAAATGTCTATAAGCTTAAGTTTAATCGAATTCTCACTGGCACCCGTGCGCTTACCGTACCGAATCGGTATTATTATATTAGTGGTTCTCAAACCGTGCTCCGCGGAGCCCTAGGGTTAGGTTAGAAGTATAGGGGCTCCGTGGGCATATATTAACTATCTAAATTTAAATTTTATTATATTTCTTAGTTATTGAGGAAAAACACCGGTATGATTACTTGAATTGCGCAACGAATTTTACGTTTTAGTGACACCAATTTTATTTACAAGTAAGACTTCTGATAAAATTTGGTTATTATGATTTCATAACTTGGCTGGTATTTTTACAAAATTAAATGAAGTAAATTTATCGATGCAACGTAAAATGACGAAAGTTTTCACAGAAAACGTCAAAATCCGAACTTTAAAAAAAAATGAAATTTTGAACTGTATGTTTTTCTCAATATGAAATATAAATAATTATTGTTGTCTTGAATATAAATTCCTGATTTTAGGGGCTCCGTTATTATATAATGTAGTACATATATATATAAATGTTTTGATTTCGACAATTGTAAGACGATGATGATAATGATAATAGTACGAATTACAGGAAACCCGTCTTTTGCCAGTCGTAAAATATCAAGAAAATTGTTGAAATCGCGTCGGCCGCAGCCGGCATATAATAATATTGCGCCATCGCGTTTCCCCGAAGATATTTTAATTAAATTTACGTTAACGAGCACGACGGCGGCGGCGGAACCGGTGTGCAACTCTATATACTATTAAATTATAATATACGTATAGTGTTGTGTGTATACACGTAGCCGGGTATAAAACTGGGCTTGCACGTTTATATATTTACGGCGGTGTACGTACGCGTTTGATGTGTTTCCGAATCGAAAAGCAAAGGCGCTTTTAGACTTTTCGAGAGCTCCCCGTCACGGCCGCGTATTATATTTTGATTATTAAATTACGTTTAAAGCTTATTATAATTACCATTCTTTTGTGCCGCCACCGCCGACAAATTGCAACGAACTGTACACCGTTGTACGCGCACACTTCCTTGTCCCTCTCGTTCTCTCTAACTCTGTCTCTCGTTCCTTGGTCTTCCACGCGCGCGTCCGCTTTCGATTTCAAAACGTGTCCTCTGCAATAAATCGTATACATTTGCGCGTTGTGTTCCGCGGGCGGACCACTTGACGATTTTTAATTATTATTTTTTTATTTTTCTCGTGCTGCGAATAACCCCGCACGGAACGATTGACTATCACTGTGCAGCATAGCGCGCGTATAAATTATTATTATTTATTTACTATTTTACACCCTTTGCTCTCGCGTTTCAACGCTGAAGCTGCCGCCGTCACTCGCTCCGATGTACAAATACTTCGGTGATGTTTGAATAATAATCATTTCAAGTACCGCGGTACGGGTTACGACACGTGAATTAATTTCTTTCGTTTTTATTATAATTAATTCCGCTTATTCGTAAAATATATCAAGTCGGAAATCGGCGAACTTATTTCCGTAGCAAATCAATTTGTCTTTGTCCTCGCGCACCGCGTGTGTTGGAACGCTTTATCCCCGTGCAAATGGAATAAAAATAAATATTTTTACTCCGTTCATAATAAGCGTACATAATTTATTATTTCAGATAACAAGAAATAATCATTCCGTGAAATATTTAATATTCACTTATTCATATTGGTAATTCGATTGGCTGTCGAGTACGGCTTCAAAAACCGTAGTAAATCCACCACGTGTTTAAAACGACTACGCTCTTTGGAATAAAAGCTGACACTTATAAATGATTGAATGAGCATCTGTTAATTCGCTTTGATTCGCTTGGAAACCTTGTATCATGAACATACAATGCAGTTGATGATTATTAGTACATCGGCTTCACATGTTTTTTTTTTTTTTTTTTATAATACATCGACAACACAGAATTAAATATGTATTCACGAGAAAAATGCACCCAATACACGTTGATGGAAATCGTGTTCAACAACGACGGTGTTTTTATTGTGATTTCGTGCTGATAATATTATATTTCTAGTATCGAAATCAAACAGCATGGATTAATTTTTTAAAACGCAATAAGAAAAAAAAAAAACATTCCTATAAAATCCTCCCCTACGAAGTGCACGTAATGAAATAAAACTCGATTTATTATATATTTATGTATATATTGTACTGTATATTATTTAAAAAAGGTATTTTTTGTTTATATATAATTTTAAATACATACATCAAGATATTTTTACACAGATACGCTTGTACTTAAACAGATAATAAGATTAAAAAAATAATAATAATAGTAATATTTATGAAAAAAAAATCCCGTTGTGTTTAATTTGCTCAGCTCGTTTAATCTCCCTCTTTCTAGTAATAAATTTCGTTTTCGCTAATTAATGCTCACTTTTTTAAAAAATATATACAACTTTTAAAATGGCCGCAGGGGCACCAAACGACCGCATTTTACATCTGTATAAAATATGTTATACCACTTAAGGGTACTTTAGGGAAATAGGAAGGTGAGACAATTTTTTCAGCTTTACTGTTTATTTTCATCTTGTCACCGAGCGTTTGTCACAAGATTTCTCAAACAGAACATAGTATAGATATACACTCGCTACGAACTATGGAGAATATGGTTATATTTTTAATCAAAACCCGAAGCAAACATCAAAGCTGGGAAGCAGCATCAGTATCCGGTCACTAATCCGCTAGTCGACTTTAGGTTTTTGCCTTTTTTTCTTTCCGAACAAAATAAAATTAAAAAGAAAAAAATATCTTTTGAAAAAGACGCACGTTATTATTTATTTCCGTACTTATCGAATTCGCCAATAGAAAGTTGTATGAAATGTAAAAATATAATTAATTAATTATTGCCATGGCGTTATTTGTCCAAGAAACTTCGATTATATATATAGAATATTAATTAGTAATAGAACGCTTGAAAAAAAAAAAAAAACATTTATCCTTTACATATAAAAGTATCATTTTGTCTTCGTCTCTCATTTGTGCCCTTAAGTTTTTATTCTCATTATTTCAGTAACATGAAAATTGTTGATTCGCAATATGTTTAACAAAATATATGGATATTTTGTACATGTTACTTTGCAAAAACCATTGTACGGTGCCTTAGAATTTCTAGTAGAGTAGGAGATAATAACAAATTATTATCAATATCAAATGTCCTGTTTTTTTTTCTTAGATTCTGAGAGAAACTAACATTGTGCTGGTTTTACCATAATGCGTATTTTTTAATTATATTTATTATTCTATGAATACGATTTTGACTAGAAGTAGTGTTCTGATCATCACTTAATAAGAATTTCAAGATCGGTAACAGATTTTAATGTTGGTACTTTTGGGAAGTAATTTTATTGAACTTCTCAATAGTTCCTCGATAGTTTTCTTAATAAATGGGACAAATTGACGAAATGTTTTCAAAGTCTTTTCGAGAGCATTAGCAAATGCGTTTCAAGTTCAAAATATCAATACAGCAATGCGATGTACATGTTAGGTTATAGTTATGATATATTACGTCTGTATGTATTATGACGTATACGGGTATATGTATATATTATATGCATGCGTACAGATCGTTCGAATGAGGATTTAGATAAATGCAATAATAATACATCATTTCGCCGATAACGGACATAATAAACACGTATTGTTATAATAATTATTACAACAAGCACAATACACAATCATAATACGCGATGTGCGGTGTATGTGTAACGGAGGCCAAAAGAGCGAACTGTACTGGGTGCGGGTGTTCAACCACCACGAAAAGAATCACCTCCAGTGCGTTCGACAAAAGGACCCGAAACTGAAAACGCGCGCACAAGTGTACGGCCGCGACGGACAAGAGCAATAAAACTTTTCGCGCCGATAAATCTGAACACGTATACCTACACTTTATCAACGGACACCGCGGCCACATTGTAATAGCAAAACGTAATATTATTACACGAATCAGATATTTAAACCGCTGCCACACCGGTACGCATCCCTCGTGTGCGTTTCCGCGAGCCTTTAGGCCGATTATGTTCGGTTCGCCGATGGACATAAAGCATATCGGCTCGTATATTATACGGAAACGCTAAATTCGTACACGAATTATATTATTATTATTATTATTACACCGATAACGGCCGGGCGTGATATGTTTGCAATACACATGGGAAAAAAGCTCTGTGGGATCGATCGACCGCCGTCGTCGTCGCGTGTCGTTTCGATTGCAGTGCCCAACAATCGACAGTATTATATTACGATCGAAGGGATGCATAATATACTATTATCTGAACGCGCAGGGCGGTGCGCCACCGTGATTTTTAAAAGTGAATATTGCTATAGATATTGTACGCAAGATATGGAGTGGGTGTATTGAGAAGGGGTCGTTAAAAAATGTACTACTGTCGAATCTTTGTAACCGCCAGATCACACAATCATAAAACGACTCCGCTTGACGATGAAACCGAGAAAATGGTCTAAGATGTTACTTTACAACAATAAACCAAATTCAATTTAAAGATTGACAGGATTATTAAGATTATTAAAATACGAGTTTATATATATTATTATTAAGGTTGTTTAGTTATTTGCGTTCTATCCTGGCGTACCGTAGAGTAAAATAGAATGAATGTTTTTTTAAAACTGCGAATTAGAGAGCGTAGACTATATAGACTGTAGCCTAACATTTATGTTCGCATGTTTATGGACCCTTTGGTTGTGCTGAAATATAAAATTAATAAAAATATAAAACCTAACACGTTTATAACAATAACAGCTTTTTTTACATCGGGAAATCATGATCGATTAGGCTGTACACACATAAGTATGAGTGTAATCATTAAAAACAACATACGCACATCACAGATATATTAAAATAGCGGTTCCCAAAACTTTTTTTTCCACGGTGACTTTTTTTGGACTCAATTTAACCACAGTGCCCAGCTGTGAATAACATGAAAGACAAGACAAAAAAAATACTCATTGATAACTAATTTTATTAAAATTTAACTTCATTATAAATTAATGCATTTTTAAACCTAAAAATTAAATAAATAAAATTATTGTTATCATTATTATAATTATTACATAAAAATATTATAAGGTTAAAATGAAAATTTCCGAATATACAATAGAAAATATTTCATTATTTGATATAAAGTTTTTACTAGGGCACCGCGGTGCACAGTTTGGGAGCCGCTGTATTAAAACAACTAAATTGCCAACTGTGTCTACCGTTCTATAGTAACTAATGAAATTGGCTACCATTTGTCCACAGGGCAATATTTACATTTTGAAAGGTAGTGATAATAATTATGACAATTCAACAATTTACCAAAATCTATTCTGTATAAAATACGTTTAAGCACCGGCATTTCTTATACGAATTTACTATCCTAGCTTCACCTTTTTTTATGACTTTAAACAAACTAGAACTTCTTATTTCTAATAGTTAAACATGATATTTTGTACTATCTTACTGTATGTACTGTGAAAAATATTGATTTAGATTGTTCCTCTTGCACTAATAATTTATTAATTTAAATTTGTTGACATGAAAAATAGAGGTGGATATATTTCAGATTTAAAATCATTATTATTAATATTTTGGAAATGGAAAAAATGTTTTTACATTTAATTAACCATTTTAAATCTCTTCGTGTTCCTCAATTAATAACATATTTCCAATATTAAATTGTAATAATATAACTTTAACTTACTGACTACTTGAATTAATTACTCTGATAAAAATATTTTTTTTTTTTAAATTATGAGCCTATTATTATAAGATTTAAATAATTTGGAAATATATATATTGTCGCGAGCACAACACATACACTTATAATACTAAGCAATAATAAAAAAAAACAATATACGGTTTATTAATAATAATAATATCCATTATTATTAATAATAATAATTAGGGCTAGTTTATATTATATTTTCATGAATATTGATGGGTAGTTGTATAGAGGTGAGCCATGCATGTGTTAAGTAAAATATTTTCAATAATATAAATATCGTACACAGTTGTGTGCATTTTTATATTATTTTAAAATTTATATTGATTGCAAAATGCATATGCATGCAGTTGCATACAATAGTGTATAGCTCAATAGAGGCAGTCCGTAATAATCTACGGTAATTACCAACACAAATTTGTAAGTAGTTAAGATACCAGCTTGTAGTACTTTGTAGATATATCTTGTTTTCAAGCATAGGAGTTAATAAGTTAATAGTTAAGTTAAATAAACTTATTAATCTAACTTATTTCATTACTAATAAATTTACTTAACTTATTAACTTAACTTATTTCCTTACAAATTAACTTGAAATTAACGTATTATTTTTTCGTTTATTCCAATTAAGTTAATTGTGATTTTCAAGACCAGAAAAATATTTTTGTAAAATATAGCATTCGATAATAAATTCATGAAATTTTAAAAAATATAAAAATAAAAATGTCGAAGAATTTTTGATGAGACCATAATATTTATTTCGGTATTAACTATTGATTAGTTACTATTGGGGTCCCACCGTTCTCGGGAAAAGTATTCAACCGTCTTCAGACTATTGAGTAAAAATAGTCATGCCACCCATGAACTATAATATTACATTAACATTGTCATGAAAAGTGGTCGTAAATCTATATAATAAAAATAGGTACATATTATCATTGACTAAATAATTCTTAATAATAATTGTACTCTATTATTATTAAAATTATTCTATAATCTATGATATTATTAAATATTATTTAATATGAGAAGAAATTAAAGAATTTTTGTATGACATAAACCGTTTAATTATTTGTAAAGGAAATGTTATTTAGACATTAGCCATATGCATCTGGATAATGTTAAATATTGATGGATAAAGTCCGAAATTTAGATATTAGCCAAACGCAGTAGCTAAACTTGTGATTAGCCGGCTAAACTTGAGTTTAGCCATACTCCTAATACTAGCCGTAACATATATATCAGTACACAAAATAAATCCAGGAAACTAAAGTTAAAAAAAAAATAAATATTTTCAAATCAATAATACTACAACACAATCGTTGTAGATACTATATGATTAAAAATGAAAATATTCTTTTATTTTTAGTATATATAAATACATATTGTGATTTGTTTAATATACTATAGACTTACTTTGTATTTATAATCATTATTTGTATGGAACAACACTGTAATAATATACGAATATATCATACCTGAATAATTTAAATGTACTGTTGCGTCCCTGTTCGCGTAAAATGCAAAATATAAAAACACATTTTTCTCAAAATTGTTTTCTGTGACTACTATACTATTATAAATTAATTACATTTTATCACTATGCCGTGGAAATTCATGTACTAAAAACTATCAAAATATGCATACAAATATGTGCTTGAAATGATTAAATTAAACATTAAATTTTTTTTTTTTACGTTTATTCGTTTTAATAATAATAATTAATAATTAAAACATGGAGAAAAATATGCATAATTTAATTAATATGACATATGTTGTATTTACCTCAAGAATTATAATTTACAACTCAGGATTTTGACAGGTTTTCAAATAAAAATGAACGGTTATTATCAGCCAACATTTTTTTGTAAAGAGAATAACTCCGATCTACATCAAGAAAAAAAATTGGCGTATGCGTGAAATGTTTGATCATTAATTTTAAGATCTTTTATAGAGAATTTTATTGTTTTTTCTTCTCCTTACATGATTTTTTAAATATTTGTCGATGTAAAGCCTATACCCTGTTTTTTCTCGTTAAAAGGTTCCAAATTGCTGTAAATTATAATGCCTTTTAGAATTTTAATTTCTATATGATATTAATTAAAATTTGAATCACTTCGACTAAGAGTGTTCCACGATTTTCTAAACAGGTAATGGTTGAAAATAAAAACCATAGTTTGTGACATCATGTGTGAATAAAAATTAAATTTGACTGTACATTCTTATCAACTATTATTTTTTATTTTCAAAATAATGTTGTAGAAACATCACCGAAATATTCCATTGCACAGTGAGCATTGCCTTGTTACGATATGCTCAATTTTGCTTTATTCATATTACGGAGCTTTTCAGTTGATTTTGCATTTATGTGATGCATATCAATACCAATATTGTGTATTACTAGAGAGCCTTGCTTTCCAGACAGTTTTATCACTAACTTTATTATTATAATTATAATTATTAAAATGCTTAATAAACAGTTGGTTATGAGTGCGTCCCAGCGTGTGACGAAATTATGTATCCTAAAAAATAATAATCATTCCCAGATTTCAGTATATTATACGTGATTTTTGAAAGCCCGAGATTACAGTGAAGATATAAAGTTTACCGTTAAAGTTATCTTTTTTCGAAAAATATTTTTAATTTTATTACCCGTTTAATCTTATATAAGACATGCTCCATAAAATACGAAAATGTAGCAGCGTTTGACTGTAATAGGTATAAGTTTAAACTTTGTGTATTATTTATTTTTCGATGATTTTCAAAATACTTTATTTTTATTTGTACTGCTGTACGATATGAATATTTGCCTATACAATAGTCCTTAAAAACCAAAACGACATTCCGACGTGCAAAGAGTTAAATTATAAATTAATTTTAATCAGTGATTCTCGACAAGAATATTTTTAATTTTAAGCGATTATTTTATTCTAGGAGGTGCTAATTGAATGATTCTTCGACCATTTGAGTTTTTGTTATGAGTTTTTTTGTTTCGAACAAAAATATCTTTACCCGAAATGTTTGAAAGTGAAGTTACTAATCATGACTTTTCCGTCGACGTACTTCTTCGAAAAAAGCTTAAGGGCGGTTGAAAATGTTTTCAAAAAATTGATTAGAAATGTATGAAAAAGAAGATTTAAGACTAATTCAGACAACCGTTGATCAGATATAATTTAATTAGAAGAAAATCATCATGCTTTGCATCACATATACATATGTACAAAAATGCATGTATTTTTTGTACAGTATTTTATAATACAAAATTTGAAATCATATTCTCAATATATTTTTATAATTATAAATACAAATTGTGTAAATTAGCTTAAAATGAACTTTTTCAACTTTATTTGAATGGTCGATTGTAAATATTAAGCTGTCAGTTTCTTTTAAAAAAAAATGTCGTGTGGAGAGAACGAAATATTTTTGAAAGTCTGAAAGCATCTTAAAGTAAATTAAGGTCGTAGAGACCATTGTTCTACATCATCCGTGGCACAAACTTTACAAATGACTATTACGACCAATATTTAAATTGGATGCTTACCCAGAGAAGTCGCATACTGCATTTTTATCGGCCTAACTTAACGCGCGTTATCGGTTAAACATCAATTATTGTTCGTCGTATCGGCGACAAACAGGAAGAGCGCCTCGGCCGGAGCTCGTACAAATGAACGCATTGTCATTATAATTCGTTGATAGACCCGTATGGTTCGTCAACGGTACGCGCGTGGCCGTTCACAGTCGGTTGACTCTTTTGTCCAGACCTCACGGCTTTCGAAGGCCGTGGGCGTCGCGATTAAACAATCTGAAGTCTGCTGATCTCCACGGCGGCAGCAGGACTACCCTTGCAGGACGACCGAAAACGAATTAGACCCGCCGAAAATGTTAATGTCTCAACCCCAACGTGCCCGCGCGCCGCCGAGTGAACGTGCACTGACGAATGTGATACGGTCGCAAGCTCGTACACATGTGAACCGGAATGCGTACGATAAACATCTCTTGATTAACACTAACTAACTGTGCACGCTTGAGTGTATTGTATTACGGCTGCACGTGAAATCCGACACGTAAAATTGTTAAAACAGTCGCGGGCGCACGTGTAAAACGGGGTCGAAAAGGGTTACCCGGAATCGGGTGGACCCGGAGGTGAAACTAGGAATTTTTACGCCCGGAGAAAATGTTAAAATAACGCCTGATCATAGACCAATAATCAAATACTCTTCTCGAGAATTTTTTCCTAATAACTAATATACAATCATATTTTTGTATTAGTAATAGTCTTAACCTAATATCAGTATTTAATTAAGTTAAAAATATCAAATTAGTTGATAATAATTACAAAAATTACACCACCCTTCTAAAATTTTACGCCGGGGATGAATCCCCGTCTTCCACCCCCTAGTTCCGCCGCAGGGTGAATCACGGGCTCGGGTATCTTATCGCGAACGTACCGTCGTAAGCGCAGCACCGTTGGCGATCAATTGTCGTTGTTCGGGCTGGCGCGTTCGAGTTCGATCAACATCGATCTCGTCGTCTCGCGCGCGAACGCAGAAACAAAAGCCAACCGTAGTCGTACACCGTGACACGCATGACCGGTTGTAAAGCGCTTGGTGTTCATGAAAAAATTAACATTTCAACGACGACCGAATGAACAACCGTTAAAAGCACTAGAACTAATAGTGCTAAACATCGTAGACGCAATTAGAGCCCAAATATTGGGGGTACTGAAATCGCTGAAAATAAAATTAAATGATATTTAACTATAATCACTATGGATTATATAGATCTGAAAAAAAAACAGGAGTGCAACATTTGAACTTAGGGATGCTAAAAACCCTAGCACCTATGCTAAACATAAAAAAAACCAACAGAAATATTCGAACCCGACGTTGCTGTAATGAATTCAATCACATCAAATCGAAAGCAATCAAATCGACTAAACGGAATACAATGATACCCAGCGTTTATGTAGAATACGAAACTGATATCTTAAATTCTCGTAAACATCCTATTCCTGATGTCGGTGTCCAATACATTAAACGGGTGTCTACACCGATTTTCCGTGTGCGATTTCATTCGGAATACAAGAAATCAAACACCCGTGATAAATAATATTGTTTGTATCACGTATTATACGCTTGACTGCAATCTGCAACGCGAACTATATAATACGATATCAGTATAATAAATACTTTAACGCACGGTGACTCACTATATTATGATCCTTTAGGTTTCAGAACATTCGTTCTTTTGTACAAATTATTATGGTACAGTAACAAAAAAAACATTTCTTACATGTTTTTAATCGTACAGTAGAGGAATTGAACTGTTATAAGAAAACTGATATTCTTGTTCAAATAGTTTTATGTATTAGACGCATTATTGCGTTGACATTACATTTAATACAAATTTAAAGACAATAAATATACACTTATCGGAGTAAAACACATAAACATATACTTCTGATAGCCATTCATATTTTTTAATAATCATAACCCTGCGAAAAAATATACTTTCATATGTCAATGACTCAAGGCTCTAATTTAACAAAAAAAAAAACTTTCGATAAATACAATCGTGATAAGTCGAAACGTGGAAAATGCTATCAAAATAACAACATTTATAAGCATTCAAAATTACAAAACTGGATTATTGAACACGTTTGACATATTGTGGGCTGATACTACGATGAATAAATAAATATTTACAAAGATGTATTAAACACAATATAAACTGCAGATTATTACTATTTTTTCGTTAGTTTTGAAAATCAAAATCAATGTCGTACACGAGATCGAATACAAACCTGTTGAACACAACGAACAATTTGCACTTCAATTTAATATATGTGCTCACGTATTACTGTTATTATGTATTATGTATTATAATGTACACGACGTGTCGAAAATTCATAATTTATTTACACGTGAATCCTATAACATTGTATTGCATTGAGAGTGCGTTCGAGATCTGTATTACGTATGTATAATATGTTTTGCCGACCGACTCTATTTGCCAGCCGAACGAACCCTAAATTATGCAAATCCATGAATGCATCTGTACATATATACACAGCGTACACTCCGACGAAACAACTCTAAATCCATTTAATATCCATCTGACACGCCGAACATTATTTTATGTGTTTACAGACCGTAAAAAGTTGTAATAAAATATCATAGAGCACAATATAGAATACATTAATATAATGCGTTTTGTATAATCTCGTTTAACCGAAATAATAATGCATAAAATATAGAACGTAATCACACGACATAAAACCAAACGTGTGATAATCGCCGTGTTTAAAAATAAACTCTGATATTAAAACGGAACGCGTTACAGGACTCAAAGGGGCGCATCAACGGGTGACGACTAGCATGGAGGGAAAATTCTTACTGAAAATACAGAACACTTATCTACACGTCCGTACGTAAAACATATGATACATATTTCATTATGTGTAATGTTGAAATCGTATTATATTTATATTTGATCGCCCTAAAAATTATGTCAAATTGTAAACCTCAATTTGCATGAATTTGCGACTTACTAAGGGAAGCATTGAAAGAACACAATAAACGTATTTCTTATTTATCGACTTTCAGGTTATAACCTTTTCCCGGAAATCCTAATGACTCGTATATTTTTAGATTAAATTTTGTTCACGTAGAAATTATAATTCCCTATGAAAATATGTACATCATCATAGAACGTAGTCAATAACTGGATACGACCGCAGTCGTCCGAGTAAGGTGCATAATATTATAATATGCATTTTGGCGTTCCTCGCGCCGGGCGTACACAATAATAGTAATTATATACCCGAAGACACGAAGGGTTGAGGTGGAGAGGATAATTGATACATAAATTATTATTAAGCGACAATCCGCGGGTGTCTCGCAGACGGTTGCGATTTAAATGGCCACACGTCGATGACTATCGGTGGTGCGTAGGAGACGTGATTTAATGAATTTACGGTCGTAGCACCTCCCTAGGGTCGTGCTCTCGGTCCAGTCCGAGTTCCTAGTCCGATAATAATTACCATCATTATTATACATGTATTTGTCTAATGATTATATTTATAACGGCGGCGATAAATGTACACGTATACATTATTTGCGATATAAATCCGTATTTATACCGACGGCGGCACAGCGCCCCGCAACCACGATAGGGCTGCAGCGGCCATCATCCCCTCGCGGTCGTTACGTAATGATGGTGGTGGCGGTGGCAGGCAAGCCGGTCGTCGCGCGCGCATTGCAAATCGCTGATACGAGGATTATATCGTATTTATATTATATATACAGACACACACACGCACACGCATACATATATCCAAGCACACACAAACACGAACACGTGTACATGAAGAGACGAGGAAGTAATAATATTACAGGCGCGCTGCGTTGCACGAATTATTGTTAATATAACTTTTGTTATTGTGTATAAGAGCGTGATTTATAAATTATATGTATATATTATTGTGATGCGTTTACCAACAGTAGCGTGGCCGGAATGGAGATGAATTTCCCTCCTCGCGATACATCAGTCATTGTTTTTGATTCTGAGCACAATCGTAAAACGTATCGGTTTAGATCGATTCAAATGTCTACGATTCGTGTTGCAACGACGACTCGTGTTTTTACCGAATCAATTAAAAAGAAGATGTTACATAATCGTCTTACGTGTACATCTGCTAGGTTAATGGAGGTGATCAGATAGGTAAAAATAATTGATACCGTATAAACCTATACGGATAAAAATACTATGACTAATGATACGATTGACATGAAAGCACATGCGTGCGCGAAAAGAAAACCGTCCAATAAAAATAACTATCTCAGCATTTAAGCTTACACAATTATTGTAATTTTTTTTTTTTTAATTTCAGAATATCTCTAGCCTAGTGTTACTTTTTAATCGACGGACAACAATATTTTGTGGCGATACGAAAGAGCACGTGTTGTCTATGAAGGAGTTAGTATGGTTGATTAGTTAAGAACGGAATATTTTATAATGATCAGCTATTATTAACACAATCTGTACACCTTAGGATGAACTACACAATCGTGTTTTTAGTTTAAGTTCAAATAGAATTATGATTTGTAGCTTTTACCAAGTAAAAATAGTAAATCTTAGCATGAACCAGTAAAAAAATGCTTTACCTTGAGATCGGGCTTTTACGATAACACGTGCTTTTACCGTGTTAAAACTTTGTTATTCCGAATCTCACGTGAAAGGTATAATAAAGTTCACGAACAGGACGACTCGAATGAGGGCGGTAAGTGGTATTTCTTGCAGAGTATTTATCCCTCCGCACGAGCAGTTTAATGAATGGTCACTGCGCACGTCGTTTAGGCCCGACTTGCTGGCCACGGGTCGTTAAACATTTAGCCGCAGTCCGATTTGCACGGTCAGTGTCCAGTAAAGTTTTAACGGCGATCCCGTTGGTTTTATCTTCTTAATTTAAAGGCCGCACAACGTTTAAGCGTAAATCTACACTCCACATTATACTCGGACAACACGACCGGAATTAGTCGTGAACCAACGAGTCAACGTAAATCAATCTCGACAAGGTACGAGGATATTTATAATAAATACGGTATCCGTGCAATGACACATGGAGCGGACAGGTATTAGGAAAACGAAAAGTTTTTTTTGATAGAAGAAATACGAGTAATATTTCCTTAAGTTGCGCTTCGATTATACCAGTGGTATATTCCTTTGGTATTCAGTATTCCGTGCTAATCAGACTTTGGTCAGTTTTCGCTGTACATCACTTCAAGTTGTTGCCGTTTATTTGTTTATTTTTATTTATTTTGTTGTATCCGCGCTGCAGCACTCGACGTTCATCGTATTCGCTATGGTATGTGTTTCAATTATTTACCCGATTGTGTTGCATTCGAAACGGGAAACGTGGTAGGCAATAGCCGCGCTTGTTGACTCGTTCTGTTGACTAATAAACCAACTCGCCGTCCCTTCAAATAAACTTGGTAATATAGAAATAATATACCTGTATACACGAGGGTACGACGTGAAACAACGAGGACCGATGCCGACGACCGCTACGCTCCGATTATATTGTGTAACTCGACTCGTCCGTCTCCGACGTGTATCCGCCGTAGACCCGGCGAGGAGTTTGAGTTTCACTTAATTTTATTTGCCATCAAATACAGTACTCCGCGGCGGCTCCGGATCGATGGCGGAAAAACGATTTCGGAAGGGTAACAAGAAGGTATATACATTGCATAAGATGAGTGTATTTCTTATAAATTACATCACCGATATTCGGTATTGCTCTGGAAGAAGACCGGCCGCTATATACTGTCGTCGTTTTCGCGGTCCAGTGGACGCGCATCTTCTCTTTAAGCATACAAAACAAAATAGTTGAAACCACGTGTAAATAATAGGAAAAATGTTCATGTTATATTATACCGACGGCCACGGAACAAGCAGTTACCGGACAAATGATCAAAGAGTTTATGTATATACAGTAGACTTTTGACAATTCTAAAACCACTGTAAATCGAAATAACTGCTCTGAAAAACTTCTATAACTCGAAGATCAAAATGTATTTCGGATACACGTATGCTATAACTAAAAAAACAAGTATATATTAATAAGTAACTGTCAAAGCGTACAAAGGAGTGCCTATAATGTACATATATTAGACCCATAATGATGTACGCATTCGAAATGTGGTCTAGTACGCAAACAGACGAAGAAAAACTACAGTGTTTCGGGAGAAATATACTGAGAAAAATATGTGGACCAGTATACAATAATTACTTAAATAGTTTAAAAAAAAAAAAACAAATAAAAATCTATGTATGCTAGATAATAAGCCGAGTTTACGTAATTTCTTAGTTAGAAAGAGGTTGGAATGGGTGGGACACGTCTGGCAAGCAGAAGACTCACTCATTAAAAAAATTACCACTATAAGCCCTAGAAGAATAAAATAAAAGATGTATCTAGTGCATCTGTTGTAAATAATAAATTTAATTAAATTTAATATTAATTATGAACTGTAATTGAAATGTTCAACCCTCTTTAATTCGAATTGTTTTTCTTTTCTCTTGGTAACTCGAACTTTCGTTAAACTAAAAACATCTTTTTAAATCTCATCAAATTTTTAACTAGGTCTACTGAATTTCGAATTATCTGGAGTCTATTGTCTGTATATTTTCCGTGTCAAATAAAATATTTTCTTTGGTATACTTCCAATGAATATTAAATATATTTACTACCACGGACGCTCCAAGCGATTTCACTGTTTTCCCAAATCTTTCTTATGTTTTAAGTGGAAGTACGCTGTTACCGTCACCGTGATGGATACGTGCGATTATAATTACAAAATAAGCGCCGCGGTGGTCTGGCTCCGCCACCCGGTCCCTGTTTGGCCGTGGCAGACTGCGGTTCACGAAATTGGGATACTCGTCGCGACGTGCAGGCGACGCGCGAATAATATACATTTACATAAGTTATTACACACCGTAATAACTCGTGTGAATAATTCATGACAAATTTCAATAACTTCGTATCGAACGAGTAGACAATAATTAAAAGTTTTCTCAGTCGTCATCTCATCGTCATCTCGTATTTATGTATAGGTGCCTGTACATAATACACGCGTTATAATAATAACCGAGATGTTTCGCCGTGCCATAACTTTAATGGTAAGAAATGTCCCTGTCGCCGATTTAACTAATTTCCTCCTCCGACGTGCACGCGCATATTATAAATAAGTACACATATACATGGTGTGTGTATAAATTAATATTTACGTTGAAGTTTAATTTAAACAATAACTTCCTGCGTGTTCGCGCCCTTGCATCGTTTCAACAGCATAAAATATATAGTCACAAAAGTCTGCAGCCGCATCATTCATTTGTATACGTCCTTTTTCGTGTAACTTCATGCGGTTTTGTGTTGCTTAATTATAATACAAATTCTCGAAGACCACAAGAGCAACGATTATATTTTTATCCGCGAGTGCAATCAAAATTTATATTATAGAAACCGTCATCATTATTCAGGATCATCACCAGTAGGGGGGGGGGAGTAACGGAACTATTTAATGCCGGAGTGCGAAGAATGACAAAAATGCTATCCAAATTTACGTAAAAATTTGTTATCACAAGTATCGACGCGACAACATCCAAGTTCTAATTTTCTATGGTTGTTTATAAATTATCTAGGAATAAATGATTTTTTAAATTCAGTAATTGGTAGTAGGTACATTGTTGAAAAGTTATTAAAAATGTAATTCATTATATCGTTGCATTTAAATGACCTTGATTGGTCGATGTTAGAAATCAATTTTTACCAACAGTTTGCAAACTTAGAGTGAATTTTTTTATTATACTCGTATAATATTGAGACGATTGAAGGGACTCCGAGTTAATTTATCCCAGGCCCTAAAAATCCTAAGGACAACTCTGTAACTATTAAATTGATCGTAATAGGATGCACTGATCTGAATGTATTTAATCCACAGAGTCCATCATTTATATCCATTTTTCGAAAGGAGTTGTGATTCCTCCATTTCAGGTAATTACGCGATTTGGATAACATTTTATGAAACAGAGACAGACCCGTACTTGCCCACTGGGCAGATGCACGACGCGCCCATGAAAATTACGATGCATGATGCGCCCATAAAAATTACTGCTACATTAAGATTTTGGAGAGATATCCATTGTTTCTCATTAACAAGTAATAACCCGATGGTCTTCAGTAATACGTTATTAAAAAACGTTTACATTTTTGTGAAGACAAGCATTAAACCTTAATTATGGTTCTTTAATCTGTAATCTATTGGGCCATAGTTAATCTGAAGGATTAAATAACAAAAAATAAGACGCCCTTAAATATTTTCGTAACCACCCCATAAGAGCAGCCAGTACGGGCTTGAAAGGAGAGCTATACTATAAACGATGGAATTTGTTTTGTCATATGGATATCCAAATAACAAAATAAGTTTTCTGTTTTATGATAAATGCTTAAACGATGCAATATTTTATATTTCAATCACAATGACACTATGTCGTTTGACGAAAAAAATTAATTTTATAAAAAACTTGATTTGTATCATACAAAAAAAAAAAAAAACCAAGTAAAAACCCGTTGTACAATAGTATAGTAACAATTGTAAATTAATTGTATTCTGTTATTATTTATTTAGTATAATATTATTTTATATTTATATATTTCATTAAATTATTAAGAATATAATTGAAATACATTAAAAAAAAAAAAAATGTTAAATAAATTAAATAGGTAGTGAACAAAGAATTTTTTTTTAAAAAGTAAAGTTTATTTTTTCGTTATTTGGACATCCACATGACGGAACAAATTTCGTCGCCTATAGTTTAGGTATTCGTTTCGGGAAATGTTATTCACATCGTGTAATTACCTGAAGTGGAGGAATCGCGATTCCATTTGGCGAAATGGATATAAAAATTGTCCATTTCGTGAAAGGGACAATAACGCGATATCGACTACGCTATATACATACTAGTTATTATATTAATTATATATTTATATACTAGTTATAATAGTTATATACAATAACAATTGTACATGGCATACGTCCGAACATTACAGATAAAAAAAGTGTTTTTTTCTATTTAAAATGCGCACATGTCGGTGGGCTGCGCATTTCGATTGGTCGGACTTACACTGCGTAACAATGCGAATTTTCGCTTTGACACCTCATCAATATTCGCATGTATATATAAAGTATTTCGGTCGACCTCCGTCGTCATCCGCTCTCGTGGCCGTAATTTCGCGTCCGTAACAACTTCTCGCGACAGGAAAAAAAATAGTCCCTTCCTGTATTCCCGGAAAATCAGCGTCCCTTTGGCAGCCGCTCTCGGTTTTCACGGTCCTTTGAAGCCGTATGCGCGCGCGTATCTATACATGTATACGCGCACCAACGCGACGAGCTCGGCGTAATGAACGTGTCCGTCGTCCCTTTTGCGCGAACACAAGTAAAGGTGACACAAAGGGACGTGAGCGAACAGATAATGATAGTAATAATAATAATAATAATAATAGTAGTAGTAAAAAAGAGTAAAGGAAAAAAATAAAACAACAAACTACATCAAATTGACCCGCGGCCAGTAAACAACGAGCTGACGAACAGCGGTCGAGGGACCACCGAATTTACCCGACCCGAGGGCAAATGAGATTTGCCGATTTTCAGTTTGCGACCTGCACCGAGAACGATAACGGGCGAAAAATAAAACCTAGCCCCCGGCCGACATACTCATTAACGCGCTTCCGGTGCTCGAGCACCGTTTTTCAAACCACGTATGCATGCATATTTTGTTCATATACCTAATATATATTTGCAATGGAATATTTTCAAATTTATGTGAGGAAGTTTAACATTTTTCTAAGTTTAATAAATGATTCTATAATATTATAAAGAATGCGTATAAGGTATGAATTAATAATTATATTACTGTGTAAATATTTTTATGCAAACATTACAACCAGATGATATAAATTAATTTTCTCTTTTTTTTGTACCTTCGTAGCGAATCATTTATGACTTTTCAACCTTTTTTTCTTCTGGATAAGGGGGAGGTCAAGACCCGGGATCCTCCCTCCTCCTCGAAAATACGCCACTATATTTAATATATTATATGCGAGTGTGTATTGCACATGATTTGCATTGAAAAATTCATTTTCATTAGTAAAGCGACAAATATCCTATAGTATATACATAGTGATCCTGTCAACGCAATTGATCATGCTATTCGACAACGGGAAGGCAGCAGCGGCTGTATATATATATACTTTTTTTCTTAGATTTTATGTAATATATAGTATAATACAATCTATATTTCATTCTTTCTTCCGAACGCCAATGACAGCGGCGAAACAAATATGCGAATTTTTTGTTAAAGAGAATATGTCAATTAAGTTATGGTTTACTAGAAAAGCGGTTCCTTTTTTAACGGCCGTAATGTAACGGTTAGGTTATCCTATACTTATCACTTAATTCATCAAAATCAGTACGTTCGTGAAGTTGGGCCACCTGAGTATTGCAATTTTTTTCCAATCTGTGCCATTATTTTGCAAGTTATTTGCAAGTATTTGCAAATAAATTTTTAGCATTGGCGAGTCCAAATTTGGACTTTAACTTTCACCGTGAAACAAAAAAATTAAAAGTTGGGTTAAATTTCACGTAGCCCGTCTGTTTTGACCTAGAACTTTGAAATAAGTACCAAACGAAAACTATCGATTAGCAAGAATTTACAAGTCTATTTTTAGAATTGTAAGTTGTTCAACTGGCCACTAACTTTTAAAGTTGGTGTGATGTTTTGACCTGAAACCGTGAAGCGGGTATCAACAAAAGCTAATGATTCGTATGAATTCGTAAATCAAATGGTTAAAGAAACAACAAGAAACTTTTAACGGCATTTCGACGACGAACCGGTACGTTTTCCGTCGCGGTCAATTCTAACCGCGGTACATAATACATGCCACGCGTAAACGACGAGTTGACGAAACGGGTGGCTGGTAGGTATACAGTACACGTGCCCGGGCAATGATCGATGGGCATAATTAGATTGCCGACGACGGTGCGGCTAATCACCTTTTATAAAGAGCTGTTGTGTAGTGCACGCGCATAATGAAACCCGAGTCGTCCTGTATACACGTGTAAGTACGTGAACAGAGATGAGCTGCGAAACGGATTTGTCTGTCGGTTGTTCGCGCCTCGTTGCCCGTTAGGATTTCTACCAAAGGTGCACTTCGCCGCCGGCCTTTAACCATCAATATACGAGCCATGTAGTGTTTACCACTGTTGCGTCGCACTGCAAATCACCCGGAAGAGTGTGTTAACGACGGCTTAATGAATATCTTCGCCGGTCGATTATGCCCGTACACGCGTATAGTAATACAATATATGGCCGAGCGTACTGCCATCGTCGTCGGAAACAATCAGTTGCACGCACTGTTCTCTCTCCGTTCATTCGGTTGTACATGTACGTAAGACGTAGAACGCGCCCGTGTTCTTGTCTCCCGCGCTCCGTTACTGGAAATACGGGAGAGTACAAAAAAAAAAAATTAAATTAAAAAACATAAAATTATCGGTCGGAAAAAAAAACTCGCCCCTCCAGCGGTACAACAACCCTTTTGGCGGCCGCGTTTAATCGTACAACGGTTGTACATCCGCGATACACTCCCCCGTTCTCGAAATCCTATCGACTCTACGTATTAGAAACACGCGCGTACAGGCGCACACGTGACCACCGGTACCGCTGAGACTCGTCGAGTATTATAATGCACACGTTACGCTAAAACGCGATGTATTTCATAAATCCAAGACCAACACCGGTGGTCTATTATAGGAATATTTTCCGACACGTGCCGGCGGCATCTGCACGCGATGCGTCGACCGTATGATTTTGCAACTTTTTCTCATATCCACAACGAGTGAAATGTATTAATGAAATGAAGTATATCATAAATGAAGTATATTATATTTTTGTTCGAAGTTCGAGTGCGTGCAGACATGGGTGTTTCGGTTTGAGCGGCTAATCGAATGTTTTCGCCACGTGCGATATTAGAAAACCTACAGCATCATCCTTTGGGGCAACAAACACTCCAAAGCAACCGCCATTGAATAGTGCACGATGTACTGATTACTACTGAAAAGTTTGATAGGAGGATTTTAATCAACAATAAACTAGAATCAGTGGGAATAGTATAGGGAAGTAGCAAAATAAATGCGAGACGGGGGAGAAGGGGTTTTTACTTTTACGTTTTTTCTGTGAATAATAATTAACCGTTGTTATTGAATTATTTTTTATTTCAATAGTATGATTTTATGAGACTTTACGCATCAATATTATGCATATAGGTATAAATTAAGGAATATAAATAAAAATAATACCAAATTAAATCCTTGCCCGATTTTTTTATCAAGCTGTACATACGAGTATGTGTACATAATACACAAATCTAAAGAATAAATGAATATTCACTATACATGTAAATACGAGTATGTCTTTATAACATGTCAACATTTTCACAATTCTCGCGTTACAGACTTAACTGTCCAGTCGAATCAATAGATAATACTAAGTAACTGAAAAACTAAATACGATATTAAGTCATGACACAAATTTCCGTGGCATGGAATACTTTAATCAATAAAACGTACAAACGTCAAACATTACATACATAAAAATGTTACTTAAAATTCAACCTTGACAATATAATCGTTGATATCTGTCCGTCGTTTACGGTCACTTTTGATCGTAATGCTTTTCTCAACCTTTTATTAATACATCACTTCGCAAAAAACAAAAAACCCATAGGGCGCACATGTTAAATACCTCTGAATTTAAGTAAAACTAAAAATATAATTATAACTTTATTTCAATAATATTCGCGGTTTTTTTTTTTTTTTTTTGTACGAGTCGATTACATGGTATCAGCTAGTATTTAATTATAAGTTGTCGACGTTTAAATATATATATATATATATATATATCAGAGGCGGAATGGCCAAGGGAATTAAAAGATAAATCTCTCTGGGCCAGTGAAATCATCAAATTATGTGTCAGCCTAGAAGTATTAGAATAATAATATGAGTATATTATATAAATGTCTAACTGTTAGGTACATTTTAATATTATACTAAAAATACGTACTGACAATTATGTTAATTTACTCAGCAATATTATGATAGTTGATAATTAAAGATACGAGTATTATTGTATGTGCTTCGATCGATGCGGCGAGCACGTCGGCATAATATCGTACACAATACAATATGAATGAAAAAAGATCATTATGGGAACGATTCGAGATTTTGCATAGTGTAGAAGTTCAAAAAAGAGAAAGGAATAGTAACGATGAACAATTATTGATACAAAAAAAAAAAAATACTTAAATATAATAAAAACAAAATATGAATAGATAAAAAAAATCTAAGTACGTATGCTGCGAGCGCGTCACAAAAATATAATAATAATTACAATAATAACAAGCATGTGCTTAAAGGTGGTGGATTAAAATAAAAAAATAATACATAAAAGTTCGCGGCGGCACGGTGCAAATAAAAAACAAATAATACAGCAGAACGCTGTAAAATAAGACCGTTTACCTCGAACGGTGTTCGAATGGTTACACCCACGCGACCGTGCCAAAAACGCGCGATGAACATAAAGACCGACAGGTCTTCGTCGGCGGTGCGCAGGAAACTATTGAGAATATTCACACCACGGCCAGAACCAGGGCCGTATTTAGGAATTTGACACCAGGGGGCAACAATAAAAAACGCTTCATTATACCAAATATACATTTCTGCGGATTGAAAAAGATCTTTCTGAAGAACAATTCGTAACTGGTGTACACAAAAACATTCTAAGTGCAATGCAACATAAAGATAGATTGTTTATAAATCTTTGGATTTATCGATAGTACTCAACCGTTACCGAGTATGTGTGTGTGTGTGTGTGTGTGTGTCGTGACGCTGTGATTGGCGATATATATATTTTTTTGAGACACACTTTTTATTTTGTAAAGAAGTTTCACTTCAAAAATATTAGATCATTAAATATTGAAAATATAAAAAATTAGCCGCCTTCTCATATTCAGCCGTCTGGGGCAACAGCACCCTGTAGCTCCCCCCTAAATACGGCCCTGGCCAGAACGACGTTGTCTAAGAGCCGGGACGACTACGTCGAAAGTTGTGAATATAGTCGCACAGCAATCAAAAAGACGTTAACAGAGCCCATCCGGCTATATCGAAAGTTGTGGACGTGTTCACCAAGGGCGGAACTAGGGGGTGGAAGACGGGTTTTCATCCCTGGGCAAAAAATTTTAGAGGGTGTAATTTTCGTAGTAAATAATAATCTACTATTGACTGCTAGTTTGATATTTTTAACTTTGTTACTGATAATGTATTTAAAACTCTATAAGTGTTTGTATGCTAATAGGTGATATAGATATTTTATTCTTGGTCTATATTAGGGTGTAATTTTAATATTTTCCCTAGGCATAAAAATGACTAGTTCCGTACCTGGTGCTCGCACAATGTCAGAGCGACGTTCAAATGAGGAGCATTCGACAACGTCGTGAGTTGCTGACGAACTGTCAGGTATTTGAATAACATACTAGCTTTTCCGGTCCAGCGATAATCATAGAGGCGACGAGGCATCAAAATATCTCCAAAATGATGAGATGTCTACACTGCTCGTTGGACCGGTCTTCGCACGATGATCTCTTATGGTACGGACAATACCAATTTGTATCATTTCTGCGAACAAGAATTGTGTAATGTTGTTCAAGACTGAATGTGATCTACCAAAAGTTAATGTATAGATGTAAGTAAAATTTGTCGATTTAGTTTTCGAAAACTGTACAGAACCAAAGTTACTTTATAAATTATATGTTATTATAAGTTTGTCTCATGAAAATTATAAAACGGACCAATAGATTATTCTGAGTCGTTCTGTTCCCAGTTCGCTTCTGATATATATACCGTATATATATATATGTATATTTTTATATGTCATTTTTATATATGAACATACGAATACGTACGAAAACCTTAATTTATAATTTATGTATGCATAATGTATTGCATTGCACATACTTGAAAGAATAGTATTTAAACTTCCACATCCATAAACATACGAACTCATAATTTATTCATTTTTCGAATTCTGAATAGTTATATTTTACGTGCATGTATGCTTAACATACATGACTAAGTATAAACGAACTTCCTATTCATTCTCGACTCGAATGATTGATATAATTATTGTGGACAGAGCCGTGATAAAATTAAGACGCCGTCCATTTGTGCAGCCGCCAACCATAAGTATATATCTTGTTTTAAGGAGAAATTAAGCTTTATGGGTACGATAGGAACAAAATAAACGAAAGATTTTAACTTATAAAATATAATCTTCTTATCAACCAATAATATATTAATCTTAAACGATAACGTGATAAATAATAAGTAATATTCAGCTATGTAAATTAATAAAAAGGGAATGACCATGAAGATATTACATAAAAAATGTACGTGCGTTGTAAGAATCACGCCGGGTTTCGATTATTCTTACCTAACGTAACCTATAAGATTTGAATTGTATATACAATACCGTAAACCATAATATACGGTGTAAACCAAGTTGTATCCTCGGATCTGAATAATTGTCGGTTATCGCAGGATAAAAAATAACAATAATTTTAACGCTGCAAACGAACGTTACGTTTATTGTTACCGTGATGAATATTTTCGCACCAGGACAAACATTTTAAATATACAAGCAATATTTACTCTACGGCTCGTCTACATCCGTCTCGACGGCTGTAGTACTGCAAACAAATATTACGATTACGCGTACACGTACACGGGTGCACGTCGGATCAATTTAATTTAATTTTTTTTTTTTTTTTATTCCAGTTAAACTAACCCTTGCAGCAGTCGGTATCACGGGCGAATTTCATTCTTCCGGTCCACGTGCTGTCACGATTGCCCGTCGGAGGCAGCGGTCGTGGCGATTGCGTTTCAACAGCGCGTTTAAACCCGGAAGTCCGCAGGACCGAAATAACGCGAAGCGACGAGGCGGGACGGGCGTATATCCGAGGAGACGGCGAAGAGGACGTACGAGCTTAGATATGGTATTTCCTATTTAGAATGTAATATATACATTTGTATGTAACTGCGTATTATGCAATATATACGACGATGAATCTTTTGACCACCACGCCGAGTGCGAGAGAAATTAGTGGTGCCAAAGGGGTGCGAGTTTGGTTCGGAAGTGTATGCGAACAAACGCGAGGGTGGAGGTGATGGGAAATCGTCCATCTGGAAAATCCACCGGACACGGTTTCGCCTCCGCGAACCCCGTTGACCATTCTCACTGCATTTATTCGTAAAGGCGTGTGTGTGGACCATATACCCTTACATGCATGCATGCATTTATACGTGTTGTATATTTAAATATTTATACGAATTTAATATAACAATAATTAAATCCCAGTTTTTCCGGAACGACGGTTACGCTACCAACAGTAGCGCCGAGTACGTACTTTAGGCGGTTCAAATGAATCACTCAAATTGGGTGGGTGGGTGTTTGTTGGCCTAGAGTGGTACATAAAGTTATAATTAAATAGGTCTAATTAAAATTCGTATGAAATTTACATTCCGTTGAATGACTAATTGATTTATGCATAGTAAAAACTTGAAATAAATATACATAATAATATAATAATTAGCATGGAGTTATGTTTATTATATTTTTGATAATTTGTGTAATTATATAAAATATTCCGACCTTTCAAATAATTTTGAATTTCAATCGAATGTGCATGATAAAGGTTCCGTTTTTCGTATCTTTGTTGCGTTGTCTCCCGGGGAATTATCGGGACACTAAAATGTCCAGTTTTCAGAAAGTGGTAGAACATAACGACGGTCAATTTAAATTTGTCGATGAATTATTTTTTCAATTATATTTAACTAGTACCTATATGTGTATGTGACATGTTTATACTGCATTACTGCATGGTGGACGGTGACGAGTGACGATGGCAAATGGCAGAGGCTGTTCGTGGTGTATCGGGATAGATAACTACACTCATCAAATATATAAACACCGCAATATCAGTGCGAACACAAAACTATAAATCATATTTCATTATTTCGGTGTTACACTAACCGTTTTCTTTACGTAGACGCTTTTTGTTTTATATGTATATGAAAATAAAGTTGTTTATAATAAAAATAATTTACTTAAAAACAAGTGTAATTCATTAATTACGTATTTTTTGTTCCATATAACCATAATGGCACTTAATCATGTTAATAATTATTAAATAAAAAAAAAATCTTTTGTTATTAAAACTATGAAGAAATTTTTATTTTTTTGTGCCGTTTGTTCAGCTTAAGTATGATCATCAAGCGCGTAAAAATATATAATTGTATTTACGATTCGGCAATAACTAACCTAGTGAGTACCACTGCCTGAAGATGATTCTATGGTTCTTTCGATATGAATGTATTTATTTTTTTATTTTACGAATTTTCAGACCGAACCTTCAAAAATTATAAAATATCCACTAAAAAATTGTAATACCAAGAGATTTTTTTCGTAACTTCTTGGAATGAATTTTTAGCTCACTTAGCAATAAATCCAATGGTGCAAAAAACCCATGCAAATGCAATAACTTCCGAGCCCTAATTAATTACATTATTTAAACTGGTTTTCGATAAAATATGTTTTTTTTCTGGTCAATTAGTGCAAGAATAAAATATCCAGAGCGAATTCGACTGTTGCACGTTTTCTGACAAAAAGTGTTGGGGATCGTACGTTTGTATGTAATTTATTACATTCTAGTCTATTTCGAACGGATCTACATAGCTATTCTCCACAAAACCGTTTTTCTGGGTTGTAAACTTACTGGACGACCTTTGAAAAAAACCACAAAAGTAAAAATAAAAAAACCGGACAGCGATAAACAACGGTAAAGATGTTATGATAAAAGATACGGTTAGGACATCATGTTGCGCTCAGTTGTTGATTCGATTCGGGTTTACGTATCAAAACTCGCGTTTCGATGGTACGTCCTACGCCGGGGACAGACTATTATCAAATCACATACGTAACATGTTAAGTAACACTTAAATAATCACGCAAACATACCATAATAGAAGGCTAATTTTAGTGCAAAATAAATATTCAACAATAAATAGTAACATATTTAAAAAATAATAATAATAACGATAAATACTAAAAATGTTAATACGCAATAATTATTGTTTTATAGTACAAAATGAAGCAACGCGTAATCCACTACATTAATATATTAACATAAGCCCCGTATTTAGGAGGGGGGCACGGGTAGGAACATGCCCGGGGGCCTCAAGCTCAGGGGCGGCAAAATGTTTTAGCAAAATTAATTTTAAAAATGATTTATCTAATGAAAAAAAAATAAATAAAATAATAAAAAAAAGAAAATAGTATGTTTTATTCTGTTGTAATTTGTTTAATTTGTTAATTAAAAAAAGTATTAAACGATTATCATTTATAAGTTATATTTTAATATTAAAGAATCTCGATTAGGGAAAAAATTATTAAGTGTTATATTGTTATTATTTATTATTTTTTTTTTTTTTTTGAGAGGGAGGGTCATAAATTATATTCCCGGGAACGTCAAATTTTTAAATATGGGCCTGATTAACATTTTATAAAAATAGAGTAATACTGTTCAATAATATTCTTATCTTTATGACAAATGGATCCGTGGTACAACGATAGGAATGTATAATTATGTAAATATATTAAACGTCAGTGGTGTACTGCTGTAACGATATTTACCGTTTTAAACCGAATGAAATTCAAAATAAAATAGCATAACATAGCGATTGTCGATTGGAATAACCGTTTATTTTTGGATTACCGGGAATAATGTTGCACGTCGATTTTTGTCGATTTCGTGATTGGTTGTCTTAAAATAGAAATGTAAGAAAATACTCAAATAATTTTCAAAACCATATCACGTGTACGTGTTGATTTGTATCCGTATTATTTACCTATTATCTGAATTCTTCCGGGCCGACATAAAAAATATTTTTGGGCGGAATTCCCTAATACGTCGAAATACATTTTTCCTTGAAATCGCATGTGCGTTGTCGCCGGGTCGGTTACTTTTGACCCGTTTCCGATCCGATCCGATAATCCGACTCGTCGGAAGAAAAACAAATAAATTTATTTTTATAACCGACTAATTCGACAAGTGAATACTTTGGAAACGGACGAAACATGGCCACTTACCTATGATATACACGGTTTAGTTTTTCTTCCGATTAGTCGGATCGAGTCGGATCGGATCGGATCAAATCGGGTCCAATGTAGTTAGTCCAATTTAATAATTTCAATTAGTTTTTATTCTATTAACTTCTTTAGTAAGACTTTTTACCTTACTTTTAAGTTCTACAGGCATAACAATTTCAAGTGTCTAAATTGACTTATGAATAAACATAAAATAAAAAATATAAAAATAGTTTTAAATACGTATTGTATTTTAATGTTAAAAATGTACTGCAATTATTAAGGCTTAATTTATTAAAAAATAAAAACAAAATAAAACCTATGTTCCACGTCAAATCCTCTTATATTTTATTAATATAATTGAAAGGGCTATTTAAAAATTAAAAACCGACAACTGCGCTAAATATAAATATCGAAATCACAATTTCTTGAGAACCCCTGTTGTTTAAAATAAAACAGAAATAAAATATTTAAAAATATATTTGTTTTAACTATACTTCTCAAATTCTGCTGTAAAAACGATAATAAATTGGATTCAACGTGGAAAATGTGGAATGCTACACCTAATACACAATGATGATTTCGTACTTTTATTTAATCGAAAAGTTGTAATTAATGAAATAGTTTGACCCTGCAAAAAACTTTAAAACTGAAGTACTAATTTCCCTAATGAACATACTACAAATGTTCGTTGCAGTTTTTCATGATTGTTATATTCATATACATTACACTTTTCATACGTTTCGAAACTTTGGTATTATTGTTTTGAAACTTTAAATTGAGCAGGCTAGTGCATTGTGAATTTCATTTTAATTAACGTCAATTACTCGTATACAGTATACACTCAAACCGAAGTTCGGGTACGGATAATTGATATTTTATTAATATCGCAACAATAATTAATTAATTTAAAAATAAAAAATAAAATAAAAATTACTAATATAATACATAAATAAATAATTTATATATAGAAATAAATTAATAAATAAATGCTTAGTCCGGAGTAATATTTTATTTTCATTTCGAAACAGGTCGTTCATTACAAATATAATGATAGGCACTTAGCATTAATTTATTAAATTCTATACATAAACTATTTTTTTTTTATTTATTAATTACTGATTGCCTAACGGTGTCCGCTATTCGGTACGAAAACGGTTTTACTTTTCAGAAACGAATAATGCATCATTATTTTGATGTGTTCTTAATATCTTTTGGTTATAAACGTATTTGCTGAAAACCAATTTTTTTCTTCAAATTTATTTGGGTTTTAAAAAAGCATATAGAACAAATGATAAATAACAATAAAATCGTTACAGACGACGCAGATCGCTTTAACTGTGGTGCGAGATGTTAAAAACAACAATCCTTGTTTGGCGCTAATATGGTTTTAATAATCACGCTGAATCGTAATCAAGTATTGGCGTCACAGATCGACAAACATCTCTGTGGTGTCAAAACTCCGGGAAGCCAATCGATTTCTAAATTGTCAACAACAATATCCACCATTGTAAGACGGACACCGGATACGAAATTACCGCGGAGCGAACGGTGAAAAAGTCGAGAGAAAAAAATGATTGCTTTAAAGTTCAAGGAATTGATACGAACAATAGCGATACGTACCGCGGTTGTGGACAATATTTGCATGTATTATTATACCGTACATTCGGTGTTTATCTCAGACTTTCTAACCTGTGGGGGGGGGGGTATCTATAATTTTCGAAGGGGGATACACTTCCGATCGATCCTCATGTAGGGCCGTTCAAAGAGTGGGCAACGGGACCGTTTTGCCCCAGGTCCCATTATTGGAACATTTTTTAGGATGTCCCCATAAAGTCTTGATTTACAGTGATTAATAATAAAGTCTGGATTGCACTGAGCAGTTTTACACGCTGCGTGTCGGCGATTAATGTCGCGCGCGTGTGTAGCGACCTGTCCAATTACATTGAACGATTAAATTATAAATAATTTGAATAATATTCAATTCCATTATATAAGTATGTAATGCGCTACATGAAATTTAAATGAACTTGATTGGTTAAGGTTTGGAAAAATACGTTTGCACGAATTTTGTTATCCTCAGTGAGTACTTTGTTAATCATATCTTATTATTATGGTTGAAGGGCCTCCAAATTAATTTGCCCCTGGCCCCGAAAAACCATAAGATGGCCCTACCGCCATGAAAGGCCGCATTTAAGATTTAGCCGCTCCGTGCAATCAAATTCTGCTACCCCCATTCGTTTCAGTTTACATGAATATTAATAATTTCTTTAAAAAAAAATAACAAATGACGTTTACAAACAGCTTGCAGATAAATAAATTAAGAATCAAGAATTAACCAATTGAAAAAAGAAGACCTATAATATATTTTGATTTTTTTTTTCGATCAATATTTGTAACATATAGTAATTAGTAAATTTAGGTCACTATATTTATATAAATACGTTTAAATGGTTATATTCTGTGGACATTATCTTGTTAACATTTTTTCTTCATTTTATTGAAGCAAATTGTTCAATTACACCGTAGTAATCAATTTTTGATGTTAAATCCGCTTCTATGGTCATCATTGCCAAACTGTTCTATTCTCTTTAGAACATGATCTAAGATACGATTTTACTCTCTTTAGAGCTGAGAATATGTTCCGTTGAACAGTTGATAATAGATGTGCATAGCAACATTCTCAAAGAAATATCAATATAAGGATAAATATTTACCACATTTTTTTGCCTCATGAATGCACACATATCTTGTATGGTATTTGGAGCATCAGTACCAATACTTTTTAAATGGTTATAAAATGCAGGCATTCATTTATAAAAAACAGTTCCAAATCATTGAGATATTCATTTTATAATCTAGCTTATATATAAACGTCAGCAACTGACAAAGTAGTCAGTTTAAAAATGACATCTGACATATTAAGCTGCCTTTGTTCTACAAACAAATATCCTCTTCCCTACACTCTCTTGATTACTCAATACCATACCTGAACACAGCTCAAAGATGAATTAAATTTTAAAAAAAATGTCTTTGAAAATAGTGTTAATACATTTTTCATTGTTGTTTAAATTATGTGTTATATTATGTTAACAATAAAAGCCCAAGTTTCTTAAAATTAAATGTTACATCAAATACTTACCTAATTTTACAACAGAATTTATAACTATGAGCTTGACTGAATAAAAATTGTATTTGCATATTTATGAGGATTGTAGCATGTAAGCACCTATATCAAATGTTTTTAGCTGTCTTCCAATAAATTTAAATTAAATTTAAACATAAAAACATGATATATTATTTTAAAATATTAAATAACTTTACCAAAATAAATTTGATAAAAATCAACTATGTTTTTCTTACATAAAAACCTATAGACTGGGTATATACAGGATACATATGGACTGGTACACAATCACCCAGTAATATGAACTAGTAAAGATGAACTTTAAAATAATTATAAGGACAAAACATTAAATTAAAGACGAAAAAAAAATTAAACTTTTTCAGTTAACAAAAAAAAAAAAAAAAAAAAGAACAGTTACATATCATTATTATATAGTATTTTATAATTACATAGAATATATTATAATTTAACAAAATAGCTTATTATATAAATGTATAATTTTTTAACTTAAACAAAATTAACTTTTCTAGCTTTTACAGTTGAAAACTTTTCTATTATTAATAATATATTTTTCTTTTTGGTAGTTATTTATTAAAGTGAAAAATTGAATATCTTAGAATACCTCTCATGAAACTGCACGAGTAGAATAATGATACGCAGGATTCTAAAAATCTGGACTATTAACTATAAAGTAGATATCTATGTAATGGTTTGAACGACTGATAAAAAAAAGCAAAAAAATGATTCATTTTACCCAACTTATGTTTTTTAAGTACAAAAAGTATAAATATTATACACAAATTAACATATCAAAAATTAATTTAGTGAACTGCTCATAAAATTAAATTAAATATTAATTAAATTAAAATTTATATATCTAAATTTGCTACAACGCACTAGTATTTAATTATTTTACAACTTGTATACGTGTAAAAGAACACAAAAATAGGCCCTAGTAACAATTCGCATTTAAAACTTAAGAATTAAAAATTGTTATCCTCAAGCAAAATCTTACTCAGATCGGTCAGATTAACCCCAGTTTCTGGGTTAGCATTCGAGAAAAAAAATCATTAACTTTTTTAGTTTTGGAAAGCACATCCTCCAACATCTGTGCTTTCTCTTGAGATATTTTTCGATGACCAGCACCACTTAATCGCTTGCGGTTCATAGTAAATTAAGTGATAATACTGAAACACATGAGAATACACAATACACGTAGGTAACATTGGTATAAAATATTATAATAAGTACGAAAAAAGTTAACGTTTACCTATACTTTAACAAATGAATAATGATTAAACATTAAACATAGATAGTTCGATCGCTGAAAACACTGATGCACAGTACACGAGTGCACCACAAAAATAATTATTTATATATAGACATTTATATATTTATACATTTATTTGAATCAATAACCATTGATTCATATTTAATTGTGCTGTTTACTCACTATCGAGAGCATTGAATACTAGTGTACGGCTTATCTCGGGTAATCCCCGTGGACTCACGAATTTTTAGATTTAAAAGTTGTTTAAATAACTCTCTACAGCCACTCTTTTGAAGCTATATATCGTTAGTTACTATCCAGTTATTAATCATTGTTTTTATTTGTTATTGTATTATATTGTATATTTATTATGAATTTCATGTCAAAAATCTGTATCCATCTATGCTGAATGATAATTAGAATCTAAAGACATAATTATTAATTGCAATAATAACAAAAAAAAAATGAAAGAAAAACGAAATATAAAACTCTTCAGTTTAAATTAAAATACTCCCAGGACAATTACACATTGGCACTTTTTCTAGGACCACGACCGCCCCTTGAAATCTGCCGCCCGGTGCAATCGCACCCATTGCACCCCCCTAAATGCGGCCCTGCCATCATGAAATATACTACGTACATTCGTCGCTGTGTGGGGAGAGGAAATGCACTCGTATTGTTCGGGATGTCAGCATAGTTTGCGCGTCGAATACCAGATAGCGCTATGCTTATGAACGCACCCGTTCGCCCATTCGCTGAATGTTATACGGGGTAAAAAGATTTTCCCTTGAGCTCGTGGACGTCAAACTGCCGGTTTCCCTTTTGGTCTAAAACGTTCGTTTTTCTAGCTGGTTGTAATTATAAGTTATAAATATATATTATATTAACCAATAAGGGAAAAATATTGTTTTTAATGTTAAATGGAAATTTGAAAAATATAATACAAGAATATCAAGAAAATTTTCTCAATATGAATGTATTAATTTTTTTATTTTTCGAATTTTCATACTGAATCTTCAAAAATCATAAAATATGTTCTAAAAAAATGTAAAATCAAGATTTATGCTCTAAAATCTAAAAATCACTAAATATGCAAAAATATGTACTTAAAACTTTTGATATGTTTTTCGTAATGTATTGGAATTAATTTCTAACTCTCTTAGCAATAAATCCAATGGTGGAAAAAGACATGCAAATGCAACAACTTTCGAGCCCTATTCATAAGTATGCAAAAAAAATAATAATGATAAAAAACGATTATTATTTAAAAAATATTTTCAACATTTTATGTAGATATATAAATATACATATTACAATATTACACATAATATATAACATTTTTTTTTTATAGATACAGTGTACACTTTTTAATATAATACCTATATATTAAAATTAACTCTAAAAGTAATTTATTTTTTACACAAATAGGTTTTTTTTTCATAACTTCACTTGGTTCCCCAATTCTGTCGATTCAAATATCGTAAAACTATATTTTTAATTTTTAAAATATTATCAGGCCATTTAATATATTACTGTAACGGGCTACCAGGATTTGTCCCAATGTCCCGCCAGGCCAGTCCACCCTTGGCTAATAATATTCGTTTATAACAAAAAAAAAAATTCCGAAAAACAAATTAAAACTATCTCTTATGATTTTTTTAACAATAGGAAGGGTGACCCCTACATACATTTTGTTATAAATAAATACATTAATCATAGGAATCATCTAATTATTTGTTTTTAATTATAATTTATACTAGTTTTGAGTATCAAATATTGTGAGTAACTGTGAAGAAAATTAAATTTTACACGGAGGCCAAATGTAATTTTAGCTACCAAATATTTACAAAGAATTTGTGTAACAAACATCATATATTTAATTTTGTGATATGATAATTGTTAACATGAGTTTTCTCGCTCTTCCCCAAATTAATACCAATGTAAATTACAAGTATAAGTATTGTTAAAATGTCCCGCATTTTTAAAAATTAAATCTGGGATCCCTAGATCGCGTTCAATCTGTTTACAACCGCTTGTTACTGTGTTCGTATCGTAATGTATTGCATCACTAGTGGCAAAGCGGAAATAACACGGTCAAACCCTATGAGAAAAAAAAAGAATTAAAAAACAAACACTCAAGTTCAAATCTAAAGCAATGTCAATCGTCATATTTATTATCTGTGCGTGCAAGTACAAGGTGTTCGCGTGGTAAATAACAACGTAAACACACCGGTCGTGGTTGTTATGTAACGACTCGGCAGCATGTATTTATCTGAAGGCCGGCAAACGGTAAGTCGCTACGGTGGCGAATCGAACGTCATGTTAGGGGATAAATGGGCCAATGCGCAGGGCGACGGTTTTGAGGTGTGTTTTTTTTTTTTTTTGAACCAATATTGTTCGTACTGACTTTTAATTTTTGTACGGCAAAATTATTAGGGAACATCATTGCAGAAAAAAAAACGTTATACTCATGAATAACGCGATTTGTGTTGTGTACCGTGATTGTGTTAGCTCTATATTGTATACTAGCTTAATCAGACTAAATAAAAAATTTAATTAAATCACTAACCTTTATTACGTTTAAAGATTACTATGATTTGTCTAAGTTTTTGCTTCTGATTTCAGAAAATTCTGCAAGAATACATAAAACGGCACCGTCTTGAAGATTGCCCCATTACATCTACTGTAATACAACATTGATATAGTCAGGGCTGGAGAGTATCATAGATACTGGTATTTAAAATACGTGTCTGAGATAAAATTGTATCTTATATCTTGTATCGAGATACATTATTTTAATGTATCTAGTATCTTTTTATGATTAAAGATACTAGATACTCGTACAATCTAATGTTATGTAATAATAATTATTAATAATTTAGATTAAAGTTTTTTACGTCGAAGGCATTCACTTGATAGATGAACAATATGTACAATAATTACTCATAATAAAGATTATTTTTAATATAACCTTTATTATAAGCAAATTATGTAATCAATAAGTTATATAAATCCAGTTTATCGGCTGAATGTTTTCTTAATATTATCGCGCTAAAGATTTATTTTGGACTGTGTGATGATCGGTTACTTTTACTATAATTCTTTTAAATTTAAACATGTAATAGTAAATAAATAAACATTGTAATTTATAAATATATTTATATTCAAATTCATTGTATTTAATGTAAATGAATAAACAAATAAATAAATATTAATAAATGTTTAAAGTATCTTGTATCTTATATGTATCTCAGCTACCTGTATCTTGTATATAGTATCTTTAAAAATATCGAAGTATCTTGTATCTTGTATTTAGATAATTTTTTTTAAGTATCCTGCTCAGCCCTAGATATAGTGATCCTAGAGTTCAGGAAAAACGTTAAATATTATAAGTTGTCAATTACACGGTTATAAAAGACAATATTGTGCATACCTATTAAACAGAAAATTAATAATCCATCCCTGTACTAGTGATTATTATTTATACGCTATTTAAAATATTAAAATATAATTTAATTATTGAATTTTTCAAATTAAATATTTATCTTTTATTATTCAAATTACTTAAAATTATTAATTTGCATTCAAATCCTAGTCCTAATTATACTAAGACGTATTATATTAAATACTCCACTACAATCTGATAATAACGAACATGGTATTTCCAATACGCATACGAATGCGGCAGTATTACCGTTTGATAAATACGATGGATTTGAATCATAAATTGAAGAATTAAATATTATGAATATAACTATTTACTTTGAAAACAATATAATTACTATGCAAATTCATTTAATGCACCAATTTCACAATTAGTCACCTTAATTACTTTATTCTTGGTAATTTTTGTAGCTAATAAAAGGAAGTCCATTAAACTGTATATTTACTCACAAAAATTAACATTTTCTTCGAGTACGTTTACGATTTATTATTTTATTGTTTAGACAAAGGCTTCTGAAAATTATTTCGACTTACATTGTTCATTTTCTTTAAAATTTTCTTTTGATGTTATAATAGAGATCCATTCGTATAGGTGTTTAAAAAGAATATAATAAATTATGGTAGAACAAATTTCCGCGTACTACAGAAATGAATTCAACCCTAAAATATTATTAATCTATTGTATCTATTATCTATATTTATAAAAAAAAAACCATTTTTTAACTGACATTGTTGTTCTTCTCATGGTCAATCACACGTTGGTGCTTCTAGAGTCAGTTTTTTGAGTACTTTAGAAATGTTAACACGTCAAGATAAAACCCCAAATATAACTTATAAATAAATTCTTAGTACAATAAAATTATTTTTAAAGAACTCGAACATATAATATAGTATTTATCAGTGATATAGTTTTGATATAGATATTTCTTATTGTTGTTTCTATTACGATATTTTCTATAAAATAACAATTAACCCATTACTTGATTTTTCAAAATCCATATAAAATATATAAGTATTGGGCTATTTTTATGATGGTTTTCGAGGGTCTAACATTTTTTTCCATAAAATAATATTTCTCTTGGTATAAAATTCAGCAGAAATGTTCATCATAAAATAATATACATATTTTCATACATTTTTCTCATTTTTTCTATTCTTTCTAGATCTTAGTACTCTCTAAGAGATTTTACCACCAACCAGGGCCGCATTTAGGGGGGGGGCTGACTACAACTGTCCCGGGTACCAGTATTTTGGGGACGCTAAAATTTTGTAGTCGGACATTGCTCACTTGTGAATTATTGAACTTTTAAAATTATTTTGAAATTATCGCGTGCAGCGTGCCTACTACATAAAAAGAGCATTGATTTTAGAATATCTAAAAGATTCATGAGGATCTATCTCCTATATTTTCCGTGGGTAAGTCCCTTAAAGGGATGCTATATTTTTTTTTTTTTTGCGCCGGGGTGCAAAATTAATGAAGATATGGTTGCATTACTTTTAGTCTCATAGTTTGAAACATACATTTTATTGGTTGAACATATTATTAAAAACAATTAAAAAAACAAACAAAAAAGTTCTAAAGTAGATATCAAAAAGATTGCTGCATCTTTGACACAGCATTACAATCAAAAGTCAAGTTTGGTTTGGCCTTTTAGCCGTATTTTCTTCGAGTTCTGAACCAAGTTCCAGTCTTGCAAAGTTCAACCTGAGCCTTGCCCGTTTTCGATCCAACCTCACTCCACGAAAAATTCACGCCCGTTCACCATTTCTCAACAGATTTCCATACTCCCGTCATATCCATAATTTCTATTTCGTCCTTCAATCGGTTTCGTCGTCTAAATCCATATCGGTCAATCCTTCTGATCCCGTCATTAATCTTTCTAGTTCTAATTTTCTTTGGTCGTTCATGTCAGAACAGTCCTTCTTGTCGTCCAAACCAACCTCCATCGTTTCCAAACTAGCGTCCTCGTCGACGACTTCCATTCGTGCGGTCCATCCGTCGCAACCTTAACCCTCGTCGACCTCCATCGGTTCGTTACCGGTCGACCTCCATCGACTCGGAGACGTCGCCGAAGTCGATCTCCATCGGCTCGGAGACGTTGCCGGTCGACCTCCATCGGCTTGGGAGCGTCGTTGAAGTCGATCTCCATCGGCTCGGGGACATCACCGAAGTTGACCTCCATCGGCTCGGAGACGTCACCGAAGTTCACCTCCATCGTCTTGGAGACATCTTCTCCAATTTCCATATCCGTCGAGCCATCAAAGTGGCACCGACGGTAGTATGGACACGGCCAGCAGCAAGGAATGCCGTACAAACCGTAAGCGGTCGTCTGATTTCTGTGAAAACACGCAAGAGAACACAGAACGGTTAGTGCGCGAGTCGAATGAACGTCGAACGTGTGACTTGCAATCGAGATGATGTGATCCGATAGATCAGCGAACACTGTTACTTACCCAAGCGCCGGTGTCGCGTTCGTCAGATCCGATGACTCGTATGTCGTGGGGCGTTGGACGCAGTAACCACTAACGTAGGAATACATCGTAAAAATGTAAATCGGAAAATACGGTAAATACAACAAAAAAACTGTAATCTCAAGAAAATTAACGATTGTTAATCGATAGCAGCTCGCAGTAGAGTGAATATTTGCATTTGCAACAACAAATCGGTAACCGTTTTCCCGTGGTTACCGTGGTTGTACCGAATAAATGAACCCATATTGCTTATTTTCTTTGTGACCACGTATTATTGTTTACGAACGTACTTGTTAACACACATCAATTGATTGTTGTTAAAATTTTCGGAATTAATCTAAATCAAAATTGCAAACACATATTGAATGCTTTTTTTAGACTTCCGGACATTATATTTTTTAGTCGACTATATGATCACCGACTGACTATAGTACACGTCAGTGGCATAATTGAGAATGTTTCATGGGAGGGAGTGATCAAAATACATTTGTGGGGGCAATGCTTGTGAAATTTAGTATCACAATTTAGTCTGATAATTTTTAATATAAAGATATTATCTTCAGCAAGGCTTACTGCTTCTCTTAAATCAATTTTTTCTTTTTGTAGCAACTACGCAATGGTAATCCAAAAGAAAAAACCAATTGGAAAAATATTTTATAATAAAATAAAATAAATTATATTTATTAATTACTATTTACTTGTATAACTTCTAAGGATACAAGAAATTCTGAATCAATAGTTTTTAATAGTATATTAGCTTACGTTTCAGTGGAATCATTCTAATTAAGAATATTTTCTGTACCTATGATTCAACTACGAATCCAAATGTTCAATGAAATTTGTTACCGCATCATAATGCTGCACCCATTGTGTAGCACACAATCTTTTTAAAGTTTTAACCTTAGGATCCTCATTACTATTTTCAATGTTGGTTAAAAGAACATTTTTACAATTTGGTGTATTAAAGGATAAATATTAATAACCTGATTTTTTTTTTAGTTTCGTAATAATTTATAAGTTTGTATTTGAGCTATTTGTAGGTTTAAGACAATATATAATTACACCTCATGGGGGGATCTATCCCCCATATCCCCCACCATAATTACGCTCCTGGTGCACGTTGATCGTCTTTAGATTTTCAGAACATAAAAAAGGTCCACGATTTTTTGGTAAAATCAAAACAATCATATATTATGATCTAAATAAAATATTACGAAAACAATACGTGCTGAATGTTGTACGTCACTGTTGTTCTAAACATAATAAGTATTACTTTAGAAAAATGTATTTAAAAAAATGGTGGACGAGAGGAATAAACGATAAACATGGACTTTGTGTACATTATTCGGCCGAAAAGAAAGTTTTACTTAATTTTGTAAATCATCACGTATTTTAATTCACTGACGTTAAAACGTTTGGACATTTTTGGATAGTATTGTTTTATGTTTAGGTTATAAGCATACGCGAAATTGAATTCTTCGTCGTTCCCTAAAAAATAAAATGTGGTTCAATTGCCGATTCATATTTATGGTCGGTGAAGAAAAAAATACTCCGTAAAACACGTAAATTGCAATTTATCACATAAATGTATACACAAATGTGTCACAATAGTTTTTAGTCGTTTATGAACAACTAATGATAATTATTTCTTAGCGTTTTACAAGTGCTCAATACGAAATGAATACGTGTATACATGACGATAGAATCGTGCGATATTATGGTATAATCGTAGGACCAATGTAGGTTGTACGTTTTTGTTGTGTATTCATAAAGTTGGGGCGAAAAGGTAAAATTTTAGAATTGAATTTTTTTTTTTTTTTGTTAAAAAACGACAATGAAATACTACAACGGCACTCGTACAACAACACAGTTTAGTCCCAGGAACTCCTATTGTATTTTGTTTCGGTCGACCCGTGCAACACAATTATCTGGATTTCAATCAGCAGAAGAGGAGAAGAATTTTTTTTTTTACCCAACGACGTACGAACGCAGAAGGGCTAAATCCCTTCCGAAACCCTTTACGTGTGTTTGCATAACTTTTTCTCAACAACGCAGAACTCGGCGTCAAGAGCGTTTTGTATTGTTTCGGACGTGGGTGTAGGCACAACCGTCGCTCGTTACAACAACGGAAAGTGCTTCAGTACGAGAAGAAATTCGGTTGATTATCGTTGGAAATGGTTTAGTTAAGTTCTGTTGCGAAACATCAACAAACGCGGAAAAACAGTAAGCCTATATGCGAGCGTACAAAGTGATTCGGAAAACGGTAAAAATGCGCTCCTCCGGAAACGATTGGAAATGTGTGGACACAGTCGTCCATCGTCTGGAAGAACGTGTTCACGTAATCAATTGAGACCGTTCGGGTTTTTCGAAAACATTCGGTCGGTCGTGGCTCTCGGCGGGGGAGTTGAGAAGCTCCGCCGGCGTAATACGGTCGTCGGTTTTCGCGACTTTGTCCCGTCGGTCTCGCGGGTGCGATTTTCACGCGTCCGGGGGCGGCGCCGCGGGTAATAATTCTCGGCGGGTGCATTTCGCCCCGGGCGCACGGTACACGTACGACCCCGGTAAGAAACGGCGACGGATACGGTTGATTGCGATCTCGTTCCAGACGGTCGGAAATCGTTGTTAACGCTCGACGTGCTTAAACGTTTTAAATTTCAAGACTTGGCCGATAACAGTGCACGCGTGGTATATTTTATTTTACGGTGCAACATTACTGTATCCACGTAATATGTCCATAATACTCGGGGTGCTTGTTGCGACCAGTGCAAACATTTCCGCTTACAAACATTATTTATAAATCAATTTAAGCGCACTAGTACATAGTATAATATGTATACTTTGAATAGATTCCGACAGGGGCGGACTGGCCTGGCGAGACATCGAGACAAATCCCGGTGGCCCGTTACAATAATAGATTAAATGGCCTGATAATATTTTAGAAATTAAAAATATAGTTTTACGATATTTGAATCGACAGAATTGGGGAACCAAGTGAAGTTATGAAAAAAAAACCTATTTGTGTAAAAAATAAATTACTTTTAGAGTTAATTTTAATATATAGGTATTATATTAAAAAGTGTACACTGTATCTATAAAAAAAATATCTTATATATTATGTGTAATTTTATATAACAACATAAAATGTTGAAAATATTTTTTAAATAAAAGTTTTTTATAATTATTTTTTTTCCAACTAAATCGTTGGTCCCCTGGTAATTTTTGGCATAGCAAAAAAATTTCCCGGCCTGAAATGTTAACCCAGTCCGCCCCTGGATTCCGACGGGCACCGTGAGAACATTGTTCGCTCGAACGTTTTGTCGTGTCGTCACGGAATTTTCCGGATCGATGTAAATCACAAAAAATAAATTATATGGATAGAATGTTTCGTCGTGTCCAGCGAATCGGGCAGGCTACTATAGTGATGGTACGACGCGAGAGCTGTTGGCGGCCGACTGTTTTTACAGGTCCCCACAGTACTCGTTATACCGGGAAACCCTGCCGACGCATACACGGGGGTGTCAGAGTGGTGCTTGGCAGCGTCCTCCTCGAGTGGGGTTGCCGTCCGTCCCGATACGTCGGGACATTTCGACAAAACACCGAAATGTCCCGATTGAAATCGCCCGCGTTGTAAACTTCGCGAACTTTGCTATACCGCGTGCGAATACGCGATCGAAAATAAAATATTACGTCTTTCAAAATTGTACGGCAAAACGTATGCGTAATAGTTGACTTCACGAGTTTGGTCTCGCGCCGTCAATACCGTAGAGATGATCGCGTTACGTTTTCGTGACGTAATAACGATTTAACGTTGCGATCGATAAAAGGTTTTACCTTATCGTTACAGCAGATTTAGACCGAATGTGCTCTGCACGCCAACGGGCACGTTCTTTTTTCCTGACGGTGTCCTTTGTGTACCTTATTGGGCCTTCTCGTCCGAGCTAGCTTATCCCGGGGAACAATAACGCAACACAAAACCGACGTCGCGCAGCAGCTCGAGTTTCTATTTCTATTTTTTTTTTTTTTTTTTTTTACCAACATTTCCTCCGTTTCCGCTGGACGCGACCCCATTCGCTGTCGCATAGTATAATAATAATCGCATTCGCGTCGTCCCTCGTTCAAACAAACACGTACGACGCGATCACAACTACTTGTATCTCATACGTCGTTCGCACCTGCACGTTCTCGTCCTTGGACACGAGTGCATATAGGTTGCATCGTTTTAGACAGGTGTGTACGATTGCGATTTAAGCCGTAAGAATACTTATCGAGTGCAACACCGACCGAACAGTCGACCCTTTATTCGACAACGCTTTACTTACCGGACCTGTCCGCGTCGCCCACGGTTATATTTTATTGAACGTTTATAACTTTTTCTTTTTTGTCACATTTTTGCTGTTGCTCTACTTGCCCGTCGAATGTTAGTATTATACACTCGCGTTCGCGGCGAAAACACGGATTAACGGATTTAGAGAGCGGGTGCAGAAAACAAAAACACAACGTACATAAATAATAAACTGTTTTTATTCTAACATTGTAATCGTTTGATACATAATGATAGCAAATTATTATTGTTATTATTATTGTGATATATTAATGATTATAATCGTTATTATTATAAAATATTATTATTACGTAACTTAGTGCGATCTCCAGTGCCCACGTAAATATAATATAATCAATCCACACTCTATAAGTTAACTAAAAAAAATAATAATTATAATAATAAATAATAATAATCATATTAATAAAACAACTAAACATCAAACATATTAAAAAATATTAATCCATGGGAGGAAAAAATAATATACACGTATATTACATGTATTACGTAGTGTAATATACATACCTAAAAAAAAAGTTATATGCAATGAATAATAACAATATTTAAACAATATAATACATAAATTGTCCAAATTTTACATTGTCATATAAGCTGTTAGGGACCAAAAAACATACATTTTTATTTTTCAGGAAAGTAAACAATTTAGGAACATTTTTTTTTCTAGGTATTTATTCACAGTAAAGTAAAACCAAACACCGGAGATGTTGTAGTATTTCATCATCATATTATACAAAAACAACGATAAGTTTTTATTTTCAAGTTTATTAAAATTATATATTGAAAGAAAAAAAAAAGTACTTCTTGAGAAAATCTCTACAATGAATTGGTAATATAAAAACGAATACGTAACAAATTATCTAAAATAATATTAATATAAATAATAATGATAATAATAATAATAATAATAATAATAATAATAAAAAAAACAAACAATAAACATAGGATGTTTCCTACCAGACTTTATAAACTTCTTGTTGAAACTTTACCGTTTATATAAACATAAATATAATATGTATCTGTATAATTTGATATAATAATAATAAAAATGGGGATGGGCAACCTATAAGTCTTAAATCTTCTATGAGAAAATAAAAACAATTTTTAAAAAAAAAACTCATCATTAGGCCTTAAATTTATTAACACTAATCCGTTCTACACCAACACTTTTACACTTCTGAATAAATTTCAACATTTTTTATAATATATAATAAATACAATATAATAGGCGTCTAACACATAGTGGACAGGTGATTTTTTTTGTACTTTGAACCGACGAATTTTTAATACTTTAATACACATATAATATAATTATAATATACTGTACCTATTTATTAGTTAAAATTAATTTTATTTTTTATATTGGATTTGTTAGTCGAATGACTTTCTTATATTATTATTTTAAAATATCATACAAGTATTAAAATTATTTTTTAAGTAATACATTATATAAGTATTATCGTTACGAAACATAATTCACTCTCTATAATCTAAACACCCTACTGTTTATGTGTATATATATTTATAAAAAACTATACTCGTATTTTACTACTTTAAAAAAATAAAAATAAAATAATATTAAAAACAACGGTAACACACGATGCGTTTACGGATTTGAATTAAAACGAAAAACTCTGAAAGAATTATACCGAAAAATGAGAGTTTTGTGAAAATAACGAACGGAAATATAAACGGCACAAGATTAGTTGAAGAATCGGAAGGAATCAGGGTGAGAATGGATACAAGAAGGGAGTTAAATTGTTTTGATGTTAAAATGAAAAATAATGATTATAGACTTTTATTTTAAGTACAATATTGCGCTGTAAAAGTATGAAATATATTATAAAAATAAAAAGTTTAGGTTAGAAATCGTTCCGAGTATACGTTATGATATATTATAATTAAATTGAACCGACAACACGGCGAGAGAGGTAAGAAATATAGTATCCACAGAAAATATACGGTAAGATCTGTATATGTTGAATTAATAACATGAACCACATTATCCCGAATACGATTGTTCCTACATTAATCGTGAGCCAGAATTGCAAAAGTTTTATTCTTTTTTTCATCATTACATATTTTACTGTAAATTAATGTATTAAACACGAATTGTGTTTAAAACATACTTAGAAATCTGATTTATTATAATATACTAATTAAATACACCCTGGGCAGCAGCTAATCGACGTGAACCACTGCACTGCACGAAAACAGGACAAATATTTTCGTTTGCGCGGGTTTTGCACAACCAGGAAATACGATTTTAATAATTAATAATTTTGAACACATTTTTGGGTCATATTGTTTTTCCGTGAAAGTTTCATCGCCATGCAAGAACATGGCTCGAATCACGCAATATACGAAGCGCTAAACTGATTATTCTTGTCTTTTATTCTCCTTTATTTTTTGTATATTATTACTATCCTTTCTTCCTCTCTACACGCATATGTCACCCGATCCACTTAGAAAACATCTCGTTCGCCAGACGGTGTATAATGAAAATAAAATTACAAAAAAAAAAAAATCCTCAAAACAAAACGAGACGCCCGCGGCGTCACACTGTCGTCTCCCTACAGCCAGACACCTAATACTTAGCGAGTTAAAATAAAATTAAGGAAAAAAAAACCGTGACACCGTCACCAAAATTTAAACTATTGCTATAGATACACGCACAAGAAAAAAAATTAACTAAATTGTAAAAATGCTAACAAAAAAAAGTGCTAAAGGAAATATAAAAACAAAATGTGTAAAAACTATAAAATAGGTAGTTTGAATTGTTTTTTTTTTTATACATAAATATTCAAATACATTTTATTACTTTATTTAATATTTAAAAATTATTTATTTTCGCTTTAATGTTAATTTAGACACTGACTAGATAAAAAAAAACTAAGTTTTGAGTTCTTTTCTCGTAATCGAACAAAAAAAAAATATATGTATATGATCAGACAATTTAAAGGTTATTTAAAAATAAACTACTTATTTTATAGCAGGTATCTCTAATGTTCTCCTATGACGAGAAACGAAATTAAAAAAAAAAAAAAAAACTCTTAACAATTACACAAAAATCACAAACCACTCTAAATCTCTACGAAATACTTAAAACCTTACTAATAACATGGTTCGCACCCAATCAGAAAAAAGAAAAAAAAAGGAAAATCCTTTACACATACATAATAATAATAATAAAAAATATTAATGATGATGATAATACTCAATATAATAACTGTACACGAGTTAAAATCTAGTAGCAATTACAGCCATACCAATTGAAATATTCAATTATTCAAAAAGTATAGGTTTGATCATTTTGTAACACTATCTATACACTAACAAATGCGCTGTAACGAGTTAAACATATGTTTTTGAACAGGTACAGACAAAATATTATGTCGAAAATAATAATAATAATAATAATAATAATAATCACGGCGATAAATTAAAAACATCAAAAACTCTCCTAGAATTATGATTTAATTTGTTTAAAATAGTTAATTTCACGCCGATAATAAAAAATCCATATATTATAGATATAATATTGCTAATAATATTAATAAAATGAAGTATTCCCATTTGTACGATCCGTTCCGTTTTTTTTTTTTTTTACTTTTTTTTTTTTAATTTATAATCCTACTTATTTAGACTATATAAATAATCATTAATTAAAAACATAATTTGTTTAATGTTGTACTATTAGTGCATAATAACAAAACATAAAGCATAAAAAATCACGATTCACGATATATTTAACAATATAAAATAATATATAAAGGAAAGAAGTAAAAAAAAAAATCAACTTGGACTAAAATAAATTTAAAAATTAACTAAAAGAGTATTCACGTCCACATTATAATAAGATAATGTGAACACCCGAGGTAGCTGAGGTATATGTTTTCAAAAGATTTGTAATTTTTTTTTTGTTTTTATATGTATATTTGGCGTCCCCGAAGGATATAGAAACCAACAAAATCATACTGGTAATAATAATAATAAAAATCGAAGAAAGAAAAAAAATCCCCCCCCCCAAAAAAAAAAAAAAACAAAAATCCGTATACTATTATTCTTTGTTTAAATTAATTTTTTTTTCATATATAATATTAACACACGTTAAAAACTGTTCCTTCTTTGTTGCTTCGTTAATTAACATATAGTACGATTGGTAAACAAAACAAGAGGTAGCGCGTAATTGAGCATAAGAGCAAGAGTAATATATATATATAGTTTCTAAACCACACATTTCACGGACGTGCACGAGTACAAACCGCATTACAATAATGATAATAATAGTTTCACCGTTGTTGCTAGTGTCCAGTCGCCAAAGCTCGAGCGGCATAACAACCGCGGGCACGAGAACGAAGTCGACTAATATTATTATTACAAAACGCAATAGTAGTATTCATCAACATCGATCCGTGCGCGCGCAGGTACGTGTCGTATATAGACAAAATCGTTGGACACATTATTATATATATATATATATCGGTTTTACAGCTCAAATATAATTTCGATTTACTTCGTTATTTTAATATTGTACTCTACGTATTTAATTATGTTGTACTGTTGTTCTAAGGATACACGTGATTTTATACACAACCAGCAGTAGTCACGTAAATTTATTGAAAATCTACAAATCGACACCGATAATATCACACACACCACCGCGCGTATAACATACATTACGGTGTATAATAATAATAGTAACACTAGCTAAATACTCGCGCGGTCTTCTTAAAAACGCCGACGCTTTTTTCTTTTCACTCACTCGAAATCGAAAGAAACGCAAAACTACTCCTGATTCCGAGAACGATGTAAAAATTTTGTTAGAGAGCGACAAAGACGTGATAAGAGAACCACGTGGTATACTGAGCATGAAAGAAAGAAAAAAAAATGATAAACTAGGAGAACACAATATTCTACTCTACGTGTATAATCAACTACTGAAGAAGAAAAAAATAATCATATTCGTACAGTGCGAAGACATGTTGTTATACTATACCGTCGTCGTTCCGCAAAAAAATTGTCAACCGATACGGAAATTTTTTTTTCCCTCGGAGGAGCAGCCGATAGGGTCATGTTTTCACGTGAAAACCTGACCGAAAAACGTAATCGTCTTAATTGTACAATAATGATTATTGTTAAATATTTTCTCAACGGTGACCGCTGTACAAAACATCAACGAAAAAAAATACTTATACATTACTCGTCTTTTTTTTTTTAGAAAATCACTATGTACCTAATAATATTTTCAATCTTAATAAATATTAAATGTTTTTTTTTGTTTTTTAAATTTTTTTTTTTGATTTTCAAAAAACCACAAACGTAATAATGATAGAACAACTACAAAAAAAGAATAAGAAATACATATTTATATATAAATAACTATGAACACCTTATTTGTTTTGGAAAAAAGAAAAATCATTTTTTTATACTTGTCTGCATATTTAAAAAGGTGAGTAAAGCAGTTAAACTAAACCCAAATGATTGATAGCGGCCATGATGTCGTTTACTTTAGTGTCCCATATGGAATGGAGTAGTTTTTCGATGGCCACCGACGTGTAATCGGGTGCTACGTGTTGTTGCTGTTGTTGTTGCTGCTGTTGTTGTTGAAGCACTATTTCCGGTGGGCTCGCGATTGCGGCGGCAGAAGTCACTGAAGCACTGGCGGCGGCTGCCTGTTGGCGGCTACCGGCCCCGGCCATAACGGTCGGGGCCGAGGCCGTATGTTATGGCCACTGCCTGGTGTAGTGCAACGCGAGCGGCTTGACAAAGTGATACTCGACGGAAGCGCAGTGCGGGCAAGTGACTTTGCGACTGTAATCGCTATAGTAGTTCAGTCGCTGGTGCGGCATCATCAACGCTTTTTGGCAGCTGTTGCACTGCGAATGCAAAAAAAAAAAAAAATGGTTATAAAAAATAAATTTCAACGACGATGGAAAAATCATCCTTACGGTGGAAGCAAAAATGTTATTTGCTCCGACGTTCAAAAAAATAATTACTTACCCTCGTTTGTTTCCAGAACAATAACGATTAATAAGTGTTAAGACGAGATTATTGTATATACATGCAACTGATGCAGAGACTCGACGAAATCACACCTTTGGGGAAAACGGAATCTCAAGGAGAACTAGAGGAGCGCGGCACGCGATTATTTTTGGACTTCAAAGGCGTAAGAGTCTTAAAAATCCGTCAGAATTTTGCAGCCACGTGCATTTTGGTGACGCAAATTAATTAGCCGAATGACGAGAAATCGCGAGAGTTTTAATGCTGCGAAATTACTTTTACAATCCTTTTCGCTCGGGGGTTGTGTAACACCCGCTGCTTGCTGTAACATCATCCGCTGGCTTACGACAACGAACAAGGGCGCGGTCGCCCGTTTTCGATGAAAAGAGAATTTTCGGTCTTCGCTTAATTAGTCGAGTGCCATTCAATGATGTTCGGATGTTGTTCGCTAGACGTCTAACACTTGCCCAAGAACACGTCAGAAAAAGTCAACCGATACATACACACACACATACACCGAATGCTTCGAACAAAAGTCGGTACAAACACACACACATACAACGGATTAATCCGGTCAAACGAGCGAATAACGTGGTAACGATACGTTCAATAACGGAGTGAATAAAAGGGTACACACCTTGAGCCGTTCGTTGCAACACGGCATGGCGGCGAACACGTCATACGCGTACATGGTGCCCATGATGAGCGAAGAGCCGTCCCATTGGGTGGCGCAGAACCGACAGCAGAGTTTTCGGTCGGCGTCCTTGCCGTCCAGACATTTCATACAGACCGCGTTAAGGAACAAAACTCTTCCTTCGTTTTTCACCTGGCGAAACAGAGTAAAAAAAAAAAAAAAAAATAATAAAAAAATCTGCGCGTAAGACGGACAATATTATAATATATATAATAAACAATAACATAAGGAAAACAATGACGACGGTGTGCAGCGGTGTTCTCTCTTATCCCGGAGAACCAACGATTGTTTTACATTATTATTTGCCTGAAAACCACTAGATCGTTCACCTCCGCTACACACCCCCGCGTTCAACGGAAAGACTATTGGAAATGACGGCGGCGATTGCCGTCGAAAACGAAAAAGAGCCTGCGGCTTTAGCGTCGGTTTTTAAGAGACCTGGTAATAATAAACGCCCTTCTCACGCATCGCAGCCGTCGCCAGGGGATTTTTTTTCTCTTTTTTTTTTTTTTATAATAACGATTTCCGAGCGGCTTGATTTCTGTGTACGATTCTTCTCGGTCTATGTGAACTGCAAGCGTGTGCCGCGTACAAGCGATGCGTATACTACACACGGTTACACGCGATTCACGGCCTCGGGCGAAATCATTAAAAACGTACTCGTCGCGAAGGTGCGCAGGGCTTCGGGTGAGGCGGAAAGGATAAAAACCGGAAGATTTCCTAAGGTTGTTTTCCTAAGAAACGCGGTGTGCGGCACGCACCGCGAAGCGGAAATATCACGACGTTTAATGGGAAATCCGAAATCGACATGTTCGGAGAGCACAACGGTGGAAAGTACAAGAGGGGGAGGGGACAAGAAAAAAAGTCGCTGCCACCGTCTTTTCGTCCGTCCTCGTACGGAATCTCCCGTCCTCCCTTAGTCTGGGGAGGTTGCGCCGCGGCGATAGAAGGTCCATTAGACAAATAACGAAAGCGATTTTCAATGTTTAAGGGGGAAACCACGTTCGACTGTAATTACGATGTCCAGAGAAAAGCTATAACACACGCATACACGTACACCCGGTTCACAAAAACTTCTTCTCGTAATGAAACCACGGCGCGTTGTTAAAAAAAAAAAAAATAACCCGGCTTCGTAAGATATAATCATTTTATCTTTAATAACGTAAATTTAAACGAATATAATCAAAACAATAAAGCAGTATTGAACAGAGAAAACAATAGCTCAATTATAAAAAATGTATTAACCAGATGCGCGTTGTCCGTTCTTTTAAATCAGACGACAGTATAGGTCGTCGATGAATAAATTAATAAGAAAATCATCACGAAATTACTCAAGTATAACGGACAACTAATTGGCAAAGGAACGTTTTTTTTACTTAAGACGAGCAGCACAGTTTTAGGTTCCAATAAATTAATACCATTTAAACGGTTGGACATCCCAAGTGGAATGTGAAAACGAAATTCGATTACTTATCAAATTCAATCGATAATGAAGGGGAAAAACATAATAACTGTTCACCGTTGACCGATACAGAAATATTAATCAGTCAGCAAACTTCTCATGAATACCGGAGTCGAGTCTGATTCGTATCTAGTGCATACGATTTGGATGTATTTAAAAAAAAAAAATCGGTACAAGAAAAGGACCGATGCTATTAACGTTATTACTGGTCCACCGTTTCAGGCTAAGTAGCACCATTAAAAAATTCCACAGAAAACCTTTCCATCTTGGCTCGATGACCATTCCTAGGTCTATCTCTGTCTCTTTCCCGAGTTGTCGTCGATAATTGATATTAACGAGGTGTACGCGGCCAAAATACTAAAATAATTTCTTCCGCGCTGACTGAATGCAACGGGCACAGTGTTGCTCGTGGAATAACCGTTAACGAAAACGTGTCGACAAAATGAATACGAAAATAAAACGACATCGTTTCTTCGGTAACGGTGGAATGGAGCATGTTCATTTCAAAATCGTGATTTGGCCGAAGGAAGAGTGTATGCAAACACAACACTAAACTCGGAAGGGGTAGGTTTTAATTATAAACCTGGTAGATGTTTGCCTTTTTACCTCGTGTTTACTCGTGTGGCAGCCGCAGAACACCTTCACACGAATACACACACACACACACACACACACACGAACACACACACACACACTGATGGATTGTGTATTTTATCTCCTTCGCAGTAAACACCAAAATACGTCCAAAAAAGGCCGAAAATCGTATATTTATGCGCAACAACAATTTTAATATATATATATATATATATGTATGTATGTATGTACGAGAGAACTTTTTAATTGGAACTCGGCAAGCAAGGAGAAATGGCGTCTTTTTCGAAATCCTCTCGTTTCGCTCGCCCACGAACCGATGCCAACACTCAGTGGATCGCGGTGGCGAAGGTTGCAGGGCGTATATGATGACGATGATGATGATGTCGTTATTTGCATTTAGAAAAAGCCAACCGGGGCGTAATTAATTAGAAAAGCGCGCGTGGCTTAAAAGAAACAACCCTCGGAGTAAAAACTTGTTTGTTCGAAATACACACCACTCGATGCAACACTACCGACACACAAAAAAGTCTAGATATCACATAATTCGAAAGAAAGATAGGGAAGGATAGAATGAGAGAGAAAAATAATACAAAGTTTAAATACTTATGTATACGGGAAACGATAAACATTTACTTTGTCCAAACACCCCCTCTCCGTTTTCAACAACTGAATACCGCCTACGAGACGACTTTATTATAATATGCGTATACGCGTGTGATTAGCAACTGAATATAATAAAACGCGAACAGCGTTCGTGGCGTCGGTTGACTTTTAGATCGGTGTAACGTGAAAAGGAAAAATAGAAATATCATGACAACATCATGACGTTTAAACGTGTTTTTTCTTTTTTCCGACAACATAATGCACATGGGGAATACGTGGAGGGTGGCTGTAAGAAAAATGATATAACCTCCATTGTACGGCATTAAAATTTATACGCAAGAATATTGTCTTACGGCTTTCGAGAATTTGTGCGCGTACTCTGCAATATCCAAGAAAAACATGACGCACGTCACAGCTGAGGATTATCCCTCGCGGACACAGCTTTTTATCGGGAACTTTTCGAAAGCGTTCGTGTTTACCAGACGTCCGAACGAAAAGTAACTGGAGGGGTCAGATGTCTGGTCGGTAATCTCAACACTTCCTGCCCGACTAACATTGTGTGTGAGTTTACTGGGGTAAAAAGACCACGGATTCGACGAGGGTACGCGGTGAGAGTGCGAGGATACCACCGTTGTAGTAGTATGGAGTCGTGCACACCGTGCGTGAAATATGCTTTGACAAATATTACCTCGTCGTGTATATACAATAAGTACGTGTATGTATGTGTTTGTGTGTCAACATTCACGCGGCGCATACAAAAAAAAGTCCTTTTTACGGTCAAACGATCACGCACACATGTTTATAAGTCTTATTTATATCGGGTCCTTAGCGAGGGAAGAATGTATACATGTATATATATATATATATATATATGTACTTCAGTTTGGGTATTTTTCAGTAGCATATTTTTCCGGATTCCAACGAGCGGCCGCTAAAGGGTAGAAGAAATACCGAAGAATGAGACTTTATGCATACAGAAAATGAAAGGGTCGCACGTGAAAGTCGTTGAAGGATAAAACGTATATCAAAAGCGATCCGCAAGGACCGATTCGATATTATTGTTGACGAGTAAATCGCGCGTACCAATATTATTCATTGATAAGATATTTACCTCGACGGCATTTTTATTGTACTGTTTGGGGCTGAGGAAGAAAGTGCCATCCACCAACGGATAACGGTCGAACACCAACATTACATCCGAGCACAATACGCAGTTGACACGCGATTGATTTTGAGCCGCCAAAGACGACAGAATGAATGATCTAGTCTCGTCGTTGCCGTGGTTGCCTTCGTCTTCGATCTGCGACAAAAAAAAAAAAAAAAAAAAATCAGACGTTAATACAATATAAAATTTATAAACGAAGATAATTTCTCCGAGTAAGTTCGTTCACGGTAAAAGAAAAATAATTGGATAGAAATACGTTCAGAGAAAATTGCGAACGTATTAATAAAATATACAAAGGGCAAAAGTTATTATTACACCGCTCGTACACGTGCACAAAGAATAACAATACGCGTGTTTATCGAAATTGGTTTGGATTTCAATCAAGATGGATTGCATTCAATCCTCTTGCTCTCGGGACACGACTTTCATTGTTTTCTCAATATATATAATATATATATATATATACCGTGGGTATACTTGTCAATTGTCCACTGCTCTATATCCACAGACGAGTGTAGAGTGACTACAATACGTCCGGAGCTGCCCATTGTGAAAAACTTTTGCCAGCGCGTAAACCTAAGAGTTTTTTGATTAAACCGATTACTTTTACCTCTGACCTGCACACGCACACACACACACACACACACACACACATCCGATCCATCCGAGTCACTATAGACCGGTCGAATCGAATAAAAGCAGTCCATTACTCTTAGCCGTTTTTTTCTTCTCCGAACGAGATTTTCATCCAAAGGATATTTGTTCAAGACCCACCACCTCCGTCGATGAGCTGAGCGCAATTAGTCGGCCAGTAAATGGACCCGATCGGGAAGGAAAAGAGAAACTAGTGACGGGGGAACGGGGAAAAAGTGTATAAATGGAAAAAGAGATTGCCACTGGCAGACCTATTACAGCCCACGGGACAGGCGGGACGTGTAAAACCAACGAAGTGCTCACACAGGCCGTTTTCAGACGTATATTATTATCCGGGCGGGGTATAGCAAATAGTGTATCAAAACTTTTGTACTTTCGAATTAAAAAGCTTTTATAACATCAAGACACGAACAATAAAACCATATATATATATATATATATATATACACGGAGAGGGAGGTCTAAATCGAAACAAGATAAAGATTATTTTTCAAACTAATTTAATCGTTAGGAGATCGCGGTGAACAACAATCGAAAAATTACATAAACCTACATCATGAAAACTTGTCTATCTGACGTGTCGGAAGAAGCAAGTAAATACGCCTACGAAACAGTTATGAGTGGAAAAACTGCACGAATAGAGCGTTGCATTTTTTTTTTTTTTTTTTTTTTATAAGGCTTTAAAGGCGTTTTTGAAAATTGCATTATACCGCGCGTATGTAACGTTTCACTCTCTTATACGTAATCGTTTCCAATTACCACGGGACGGGGGAGGGACTTGGTATATAGCTGCTTCCCAAGCGTTTCGTTCACGTGTCGATTTCGTCATCTCGCGTACGTATGTAAAAACAACGACGAGAAATGAAAAAAAAAAAATGAAAAAAAAAAAAACCAATAAAATAATAAACGTTCCCGTGAAAAACACACGCTTTTGACGTGCGAAAACGAGGAAAACGATATTACGGCACTGCGACATTCTCGATATTAAACTCCGGAGTTGTTTATTTTACAACCGTACGCAACAACCGGGTGCATGGTACGTAACGATTATATACGCGCACGCAGATGAACAAATAAGGGTGAGCGTGGCGCATTGAGTGTGTGGCGTCGGGGCGGCGGTCCAATTTCATAACTGCGAGCGAAGAAGATACGTCGAGTGAAACTCTTTAAAAGACGCTAATAAACAACGCGACGTCGCTGCTGAGTCTTTTGCACCCGGAGACCTATAAACATGCGTTTCCTCTCCCCCGTCCCCTAGGTTTCCGAGCGCGCACTCGCTGTACTATAGACGTTGCCGAAATACTTATATCCTTCTCGTCTTATATATTTTCTCTCGGTTCTATTATTATTAACTCGGCGGCAAAGACGCGCGTGTAGTTTATATAGATATTTTTTTTTTTCTATGCCTCGCGTATATAACACCGGAGGGAATACACAATTTTCCGGATACATATTGGATTAACGGTGTGCAGCGCACCGTCGTCGTCATCGTCGTGGAAGGAGTGTCGGTGGTACGCCTGAGAGGGCGAACGATTGGGGAAAAAAAAAATTCACACCCGCCGCCGCGCGCCGTTTGATTTACAGTCGACGAGCGGTAGGTAGTGGTTAGTGAGTGAGAGGGTGTAGGCTCCCAATTGCGCACAGACTAGTACGTAAATTGTGTACACATAATACGTAAATATTCTACGGAAGAACCGCGTAAATCGACCGAAAAGCGCGAACAATGCAACGCGCTGCCAGCGATTAATACTTAAGCTCCGGCATCGTCTTAACGAACGCGTATTGTCAGTGCACTAGCGGTCGTGCACAATGCACCGAAAAACGAAAGGAGAATGCGTCGCGCGTCTCGTCTCACCGCAAAGTTCATCGGGGGTGGGAATGGAGGAAGAGTAGGAGAATCTTGCGGGTTCGGAATGTCTATGTGCGGTGAGACCTGTTCCGTTCAATATAATTCTGAAATGAAATTGGAAGAGAAAAAAAGAAAAATACCTAGACCGATTGTTGAAAAAGTTCAAGGTTTCTCGTCGGTAAACTGTGACCGGGTGTTGGCATGGTCCGCCGGTCCTGTGCCCGTTTGGACGCGTGAATTGCGCAGGAGAGTTTTCACATAAATATATATGTGACCGGTCGAACGGTTTTCCATGAATAAAAGAATAACATTAATTAAAATTTGACTAAAAGGGAATTAAACCCTTTCATAGAATCCCTCCGATCGAAACCACTCGAAACTTATACGTGCAGTGTTATGTACACGTAACACTCATTTCCAATTTAAATTTATATATATTTAATATACATACGTTTATACACGACATTATACGTATACGCATGACGAGGATACGAGGTGTATGATATATTCAATTTGTAGATTGAAAGTTTATAAGCGCCGAGTCCGTGTTGACTTTAAACTTTGCCCGTGTGTTTGCTTATCCATTTTATAAAATACGCGTTTGCGTGCAAATTTTCACCGCTCGCTCACGGCTCCGTTAGACGAGAGACTTAAGTGCGTCGATCCCGCCGGTGTGGGTTATGATCTGCTCTGCGACGACGACCGACTCGACCGAAGGGGTAAACACGCATGCACGTCGTACACGAAAACGTTCGATTTCGACAAACAACGACGATAACCCATTAAGTATATTAAAACGTAATACGTTAATGCGTCGTACAGTCAGTCGGCCGGTTCGGTTTCCCCGTCGGCGGTGGTCTGGGGCCATGGAGAGGAAGATGTAGCGAGGGAAGGAGGGACAAAGAGGGAGAGAGACCCCTCGACGGACTGCCCGGCGTGCCAGTACGTAAAATATATGTGTAAATGCGAGTGCCTGAGCGCGCGTGTATAATATATGTACACATAATACAACCACTAATTTGACCGACGAAAATTTATTCATTCGAATATTGTACGCGCACAGCGCGTGCGCACACACAAAGCGACGTCAAATTATTACCGTCGGCCGCGCGGCAGCTATGGGAAATTATTCATGTGCTGACCCAAACCCTCCCTCTACCCGGTCGTGTTCGTCCTGTACGTGCATGCACGGCCTTTGGGGCATTATGAATTCTGATCTCTGTTACGTTCGGTTTTTTTTATTTTTTTTATCTCTGTCCGTCGTTCGTCACTCTTTTTCTCCCTTCCACAACCTCGCTCGTTCCGTGCGCAGTAATTTTAACTACGTATACACAAAGTCAACCTTTAGGCCGCCACCGAAGATCATCGGTTCCGTGTGTACGGTCATTTAAATTGCAAAACGGCTTTTTAACCTTTTTAACAAAAAAAATGAAATAAAATTGCGGATGGTGTAATTTATATTGAAAAGCGAACAAAAAAAGTACAATTACCATTGTCGTTCGCTTCTTCGTCCAAATGCGTGCAGTACGATACACATTTGTAAATATTATAAATATATTTATAATACATTTATATATTTTTGTTATACACACGGTAAATGACGAGTAGGAAATGTCATACACAGCTTGTACATTTTTAATATGTCGGTGTTAAAACCGTAACGTAATTTGTGTTGTTGGTAATTTTAGCGTCGAATTTTTTTTTTAAACCGAAAATTCAAAACTTGCACTATTTGGCGACACATGCAGCATTCGATAGAGTTATTAAATTGTTGGTAATCTCAAATTATTTATTGACTATCGAGCTGTTCATCACTTAATGCACACAGGGAGAGAAAACTTATATATATATATATATATATACATTTATGTGTGTACATAAAAACAGTTAACAGTGGCAGGGGCAATATAGGCTCCGTAAACCATATAGTAAATCAACCTTTTTCGGTGCGCGGTAATCTCTCTTCTTTTTACACAAACGCACCGTCGTACCCGCAAGCTCCTTGAGAACGAACATAAAAACGACCGATGCCGTACACGAATAATGCGCACGAGAAGAAAAAACGGTTTTTCTAATCCGGAAAATAAGCAAAAACCCGGTCACAAATTACCGATCGTAAAGAAAACGATCATGCCCGTGCCGTGCGGTGTGGAGTGGAAAAATTGGAAAGAAAAAAAGTTTAACTGCGTTTTTATTGGACCGACAGGGTTTTATCGCGCACGACACACACTAACAGGCGCCCCAGCCCGTGCATACCGCACACGAACACGCATACAAGACTCCTCGGGACAGAAGTGGATAGAGAGGGTGGGGGAGGAAAAAATAAAAATCCCGAAAAACGCATAAAAATCCCGAAAACCCGACTGTATCGTGTACACGGCGAAACGTGTGCCGGGGGGCACTTAAGAGAATGACCCTTTATGGCAATAATATGTGCCATTGTGCAGCGCCGTTCCAATATATATTAAGTTTATGTCTCCTGTGCCACGAGTATTTTACGGGCTCTGGACCAATGACGTGCACTACTACACGGAGGACCGAAGCTTTCAATTTCTCAAAAACCCTAATCCCGGAAATAGGCCCGGAGATCGTTGGCCGGTGTTTGGACGACAACGACAAACGACACTGAAAATATCACATTAAATAAAAATCCGCAATATTAACAAAGCTTACGCACACTTTCGATTACAAGAAAACTTGAAATCATACATTACGTGGCAGTTAGATGACAGCTCAACCCTAAGTTTGCAAGTTTTTGCTAAAAATGAACACTTAACTCTCAAAGTCTGAAATTGTTTTCATTTTTCCAATTTTTACAACGGACAACAAATCGCACCGTAAGAAAACTTGAAAACTATAATATTTTCAAATAAATAATTCTGACAAATAAGTATAGCGTTTACCAATCAACTGCAACAACTACCCGGATTCAAATGGTTTACTTTATATCCGACCGACTTTGTTGATGGGTTTTCAAATATCATTTTAAAAGCATTGCACGTACCTGCGCCTAGAGGATAATGATTCCGAAGTTCCCGAGAGGCGCTCCGAGGCGAGAAAACGCGTTAAAGTGACGGTTAAACCTAGTCGTAAACTTAAACGTCCCTTCAATGCGAATGATATTAATTATTATGTATTTAATCGGTAAAGCAATTAGTTGAGGTTATAATAAGTTAATAATTAGATTGCCATATAACGTGACGTTATAAATTACATACACATGTAATATGAACATTGAATTGGTATATATGTACAGATCAAAATTCTTCTGAAAGTTCGCCTCCAACGCACGATTTTCTCGGGTCTGGTCGTCATGATTTTTATTGTTATCGGTACACGCGACGAAGACCGGACCCGATTAAAAATATATTCTCGAACGGAAAATATTCAATTGAAGACAATCAGCGGCGGGCGAATAGAGAAGACGTAAAACCTTATCAGCCAGCGGAGCTTATGTGCATTTGTCTCGAGAATTTCGGTAGCTGAATCAATTAAACGTTATTAAACGTAATTAATGGGCGGCACACGCAGCAATTGATTGTACGTACTCGCGGGAATACGGCGGCGGATGGCCTCCGTGAAACAAACTAACGAAATTTGTTCGTCTTCAATTGACATAATAACAATAAAAATAATAATAATGACTACGGAGACAGTAACGGATTCGATTTTATCGAATAAGCGTTCGTTTAATTTTTTCTTTTTTTTCATCGTTATTAAATTAAAAATTTGCAAACGAAATCGAACAATTTATAAAAGCGTTTATAATAAGTTTATGACACGAATGACCGTCGTAGAGTAATGTAGTATGTGCAAAAATAAAAACAGGACGATGAAATGGAAGGTCTGAAAAGAATTTTATAATACCAACCAGTATAGAGAGCTAGCTGCAGGAGGCGAGACAAAAGAGGGCTAAAGGGATTATAAATTAAATCAGTACTGCACAGGTACCAGCCGAAATAAAATGCGATTGTCGAATACCAAAATGACTTCAAAAGAATCGGTCGAATTTGCGTTTAAATTTACAAAGTGGAAATGTAGGGTAGCTTTTCCATTTACAGATACTTTCGTACTAGTGCAGAGAAACGGCGACGACATAAGGCGAACGTTCAAAATTATTTCTAAATCAAATTATCAACCCCATTGCACATGGAAGAAATTCCTCTCTTCTCTTTTTCGTGAAACACTTGAATTCGACGAATCTGCTTATGAAACACTGTACAAATACTGTGCAATATTATATATATATATATATAAAACAAGCGTATACTACCTGCGCCGCTGCTACAGATAACGAGGAATTGTTTTTGAAATATTTTGTGCAGATAGGAGGCAAAATTAATATGGAAGTTTTTCTTTTTTTTTTTTTCACAAAACGGTATAAATTCACAATTTAAAACCCATTTTTTTTAGAACAGAAAGAGAAAAAAAAACCACACAGGCATTATATTATATATTGTAATGGAAGTAGTCGGATGAAACGTTTCGGATCCGGTTACTCGATGGACGATCATCTGATTTCCATAACTGGCCAACTTTTACGAAAAAAAAATAATAACGGCACGAAACCGATGATAAAAAGCGATAGCGCGCGGCACGGAAAACAAATCGGAAGCGCCATCAAAATCGATGACACGGGTCGTTAGTTCGACGCGCATGTTCCACCCGCCCACCGGATCGGCCGAGACTTTTTTTTTCTCGCCACCGTGTAATCTCACATGCAATATCAATATATAATACGCGTACGTACACGGTGTATATACGTGCACACACGCTCGCGCGGACTGCAAATATTCCGCATAAATATTTCGGCGAGATGGAGAATGATAATAATAATATAACCGACGCCGGAGGAGAGCGCGGATTTAGCGGTTCATTCGGCACGGATATTGGCAGGGGCCGAAATCTGGTAAAGCCTTGTTGCACGCACCGCGGCCAGAAGCAATACAGTCCCTCTCTCTCTCTCTCTCACTCTCTCTCTCTTTCTCACTCTTTTTCTATACACGTATATATTAGACGCCGCGTAAAAGAGTTACATATATTACGTACGTAATATGTTCCCCTCTGCACACGTATACATACGCGCGTGATATACGTATGATAAAATGTATACACGCGCACGGAGAAAAAGTATCAAATTTGTTTCACCCGGACGGTTTTTATTCGATAAATATAAAGCGCGTATATATATGTATTTTGAAATATACGCGTGCGCGCGGGACACGGGCACGCTTCGTACAGCAGAATCCGAGACGCGCCGAGAGGAATAACTCTCGCGTATTACGAACTGTGTCTTCTTGGGAAAAAATAAAAAACACGCAATCGCGCAGGGGATGATGAAGGATCGAATACGTTTCGAGCACGATACACATAAACGCAGAAGAGATAGGACGGGGGAGGACATTAAATCACTCGTGCGGCCGTTGAATTGCCGGGGGGGGGGGGCATGGGGACTGAGAATAATTTTTTGCCGAGGGACCGAGCAAGTACTGTTTACGACGACCAGAGCCCGGTGCATTTTAATAACGCGATGGAAGATATATTTGGCGTCGTTGTCGTCGGCCGTGACAAACACGCAGGCGACGATATTATTCATTCGATAAACATTATTATGAAAAAAAAGTACGCACGACGAACACAATAACATTTGCATATAAACAACTTTAAACGGTATCCGGCCGAATTACATCCATGGTCAGCCGCTACAAATCTCATAATAATAATATGTTTTGTCGCTTTTCTCCGGTTGGCGGCGACTGCGGAATAATGACGCCGCTGCTAGTACCCTAGACACAAGGGTAACAATAACGATATTTAACCAACACTGGTTCCCGTCGACGTATAGGCGTAATAGATCACTATGGGGTAGCAGCGGTTCCAATTCGTTTTTCAACCGATTGGTCATATTTTACCCCCCCCCCCCCCCGTGCGCGGGGGTTCCGTGTGACCATGGCAAAAAACCTTGTCCAAGAGATGGGCGAAACAAAAAAATAAACAGCACCACGAAAGAAGGGATTTTCAGTAAAGAAAAAGAAATTCTCGAAAATCTATACGCGTAGCAAGTTTTCTGCGCCGCGTATTCACGCACGTCTTAGAAACTTTATGCTAAGTGATTTTTTGCGTAATCCAAAACTACTTTGTCGGGGGAGCGAGCAGTACATCGAACCTAGCAAAATCACGCATTGTGTGTTTTCAGAATTTGTATTCCAAAGCGGATCGTCAGTACACGGCGAGCGTTTTTATTTTATTCGCGGTTGAGAATAAAACTCGCTGCTACGTACTGCTACGCGTGCACTGTATAATATGTGTATTTCACATACCGACACACAAAAAAAAATATTGGTAATACCTAATCTCGAAGTTCCTCTTTAACTTCTCCTTCCCTCCCTCAGTAACACACTTTATTATAATACTGTGTACACACACTCGCGGCGGATATGTCATCGAAAGCCTAACGTGCAGAGTGTACGCGACACAAGCAATTGTTGTATCAGGTTAGAACCACAAGAGTAAAAAAAAAAAAAAAAAAAAAAAATAACGCGCACCGAAAACCGCAAAAGCTTGTTAGAAGCACGAAAAAGAAATCAGTCGAAAGTTCCATTGTCAAACCTAAACGCGTGTCCCGTGCAGGCTCTTTCTGATTGTAGTATGTTTTTTTTTTTTTATATATATTTATTTTTTAGTTTAGTTTGTTACCGTTTTCGGGCTAAAGGACATATCACCCCACCCCCCATCATGCGTACATAGATCACGATCGACAATCAGCCGGCAAACATACAAAAAAAAACGCACTAAAAAAAATCCCATATATATACATAATAAAAATAAACCGCCCGCAGCGAACAAATCAAACAACCGGCCGGGATTGATATTCTGTCAGTTACACGAAAAACGCGTGCGTGCGCGCGTGGGTAGAAAATATAATAACACTCGTACGACGAATGTAGTACATTTTTTTATTTATTTTTTATTATTATCTGACTTAGGGCGCTACCCCTCTCTCTACGTTCTTCGGCGGGTCGCGTACCGTCATACTTTTCTCGTATGTGCGGTACCTATACAACAGTAGTATCACAGACGTTTCAAGTAAATTTCAAAAGCTTATCTGCATAGATAAAAAAAAAAATACACGTGTGCATTGAACGACATTTATATTTATACATTAAACAAGTATATAATATTCGACAATACTACCGGTGGTACAACAAATCATTAAATGTTTGGAGGAGGAGGTGAGAAGAAAATTACAACAGAATTACACTATATGCATAATACGGTTACAAATCGAAAACAGTTGAATAGTTCAAGACATATTTATTCGAGCGCATATATCACATAGGTGAGGCCGCGACTCGAGATCATATAAAACAATTTTATCTTTCTCTCTCCGCGTGCGTTGAAATTTCGTTGCGGTTTTTTTTAAAGTAAAAAGAGGTTGTAAAGAAGTTCCTAGTGCTGCGCTTGAACTACGGAACAACGATGTTATTACGTGGTGTACTATCGTTGCACTTGGTTAAAAATAATGAATTATCCACTGCAACTCGTGGTCACTTCTACGAGAAAAATGTTTGAACGTATGAACAACGTCGCGCGCGAAATTAAATATTTATAATATCTCACCTTCGACGAAAGCATTATTTTTATTACTGCGCGTTCGTTCGGGTGGGCAGCAGAAAACACGAGCGTGAGAATTACTTTTTTTGCCTGACTAGAGAAAATTTTACCCACACACGTAAACGTTCGTTTTCGGAGTTGAATTTCAAAAAAAAAAAAAAATGAATTAGATGAAAAATAAATAACACGATAGTAAGAGAATTATATTTTATTGATGCGCAAATATAAAGATATAAAAAATAATTATATTCTAAATATCACCCAGCACCAGAGCGAAAAAAACACAGCTAACGATTGTTTTATGATTATCTACAACACCGACACAGCGATATCGTAGAAACGGGTTTCTATTATTGAATTACTGTGCGAAAGTAAAAAAAAAAACGATTATTTCCATAATGATACCCCGGAGAGTGCAACAGCTGATGAAAAAAATAAAAAACTCAAGTCAGATAGTACGCCGATACGCACGTGGCACCTGCGAAATAGCGAACGCACATGGAACGAGAGAGGTGTAAGGAAGAGAAAAATAGGTTTATGGAACTTAGTGACGAAGGGGAAAAAATTATTTAACGACCGTTATGCACCGGAGGGTTGATAACAACGTTATCGACGACGTTATTTACACACGTTTTGGACGATATTCTCAGGGAAAAAATAAAAAAAAGAGCGTCTGGTCGGTGGGCGCACGCGCGCGGTAAGGGGTTGTCGCATAATTTAATTGCACGGTAATTTTGCCTGCCACGCTGAGGGTCACATAAGATTTCCCCGTCCGACCATTTCCACCTAACCGCCGTCTTCACGTCGTTTTCCACGTCTTATCTCTCACGCAGGGGGATTCGGTTTATGCGTGTTGTTTACTTTTCGGACGTATATTGCTCGGGCTGTATATCGTTATAACGGCGAAACACCCTCGTCGTCCACCTTATCCCGTGCGAGCGCGAGCCATCATTGTTATTATTGTGCTATCTATTATCATAACGACGACCACGATGTTATTGTATTATTATTTATTTTATTATGAAACGCCATTATTCGACGGTGTGGCGAAAACTCGAAAGAAAGCAAAACTACGCCACCAGTATCGCAAACATTGTTAATGTTGTATATTATTATTATTATTGTATATGATACGTCCACGAATAACATTATTCAGAAAAAAAAAATCCTATTGACAGTCTACCACTATGGGACCGACGTAACGCGCGCGCTTCGTAAAATCATAGATAAGATCGAGAATCTATCTCTGCACACGATGACTAGGTACAATTTTGTGCACTATACCGGTGGTCGGTTTTCTCGTTTCCATACAAGTGTTATTTATTCTTTTTTCTATCCACGCGCGATTCGCATCATAATAACTAAGCTTAGGTACTTATAACTATAAAAAATACACACATATGCATGCAAATATGCTTCTTAAATCATTAAAATATGCATTATAATATACATTTATATGCATTGAAAAAAAAAAATTACTACATGGTACACAAAATAAAACATGTCCATCGGATGTAAATGTATCTTTAAACTCCGAAACGAAACTTTGTAGTCGGCTCTAATCGTAGATTGTTGTATTATCGGCATTACACAACATTAAAAAATATAAGCATACGACGTTTTACGTATGATTTGATGTGTGGTTGCGAGACACAAAAACAACCACGGATAATAATCGACTGAACTGAACACTAAACAAATAATGATAATAAAATAAAACAATAATAATCTATTATTCTATATCGAATATTATCTTTATCGACATAAGGTCGATACGGGTTTATAGTATTTTTTACACAAAAATTATAATGAGATATGAGAGGTAGTTTACAGATGGCATATTACTGGAAGTACTCTCAATTATATTATCATTCTACTAAATGTCCTCTTAATAAATTTTTTTTTCGATTAGTTGAAATATGTATATATGTATATGTATCTATAGTTTTTAATTTTAAATTTGAAAAATTTGTCAAAACATGCAAAATAAGCATAACAATTTTAAAATATGCACATTCAAATTTTAGATTTGATATCATGACACCGAGAAACGAATTTATTTCGCACTCTGCTATATTTAGCAATAATTAAAAAAAGTATATAAATGCTAGAAGTCCCTAAGCCTAATAATAACTTTCATTAAATGTAATGGCGATAAGGCGTTATTTACATGGCACCGCTTTATTAACATGCACAATCAAGGGGACGGAGAACTCTTTCTTTTCTTGTGCACTCCGGATCCTTAACAGTATTCTACGAGGTTACCAGGCTTTGAAACAAACATATAACTCGGAAAATCGTCACCGTCCTACGTTAGACGTTTGTTATTGGATCAAGCGAAATTTTCGTGTAGTCCGGAGTCGTGTTACATTCGATTCACGACGAAAACACCACGCACTCGAAAGTTCATAGAGCAGTGAGTCGTGAGTACAACGTTATTTCGAACAGGTCGTCGATTCTCTGATAGTATCCTTTGAACCTTATAAAAATTTTTTTCTAAAAGTTTCGATGCATACGCGTGCTACACAGTGTACGCGTGTGTACAATGGGAACCCGTTGACGGGACCGCGATTAGAAATACGGGCGGTCTCGATGTTGACCAAAGATAAACAAACGCAATACACAAACTATACGCGCGCGCAACAGACACATACGTTATTATTTCAGATAATACAATAACACTCCTTTTCTTTGGTGCACGGTTGTGCTTTCTGCTACTTTGAACCGCGGTCGCGTTATGTTTATTTAATTCAAATCGTCACCATCGTCGTTGAACGACAACAAAAATCACGTGCAAGAAATCCTTGTCTTAAATAGTAATAATGCAGACGAAAAGAAGTTTCGCGACCGTCCGCAAACAGACTACTACCACCGGTTCTTTGAATATTTAAAAAAAAAAAAATTCTGACGTTCATTGCGCTACAGTGTTAAAACAAATAATCGATTATTTCGATACACAAAAAAATAAAGAACAAGCCACACATTGCATCGGGCGACAACTTCTCGCCTCGTTGTGGAATTCGTAACACACAAAGAGCGATTAAAGAATTCGTCCTCTATCGCGCGCATTAAGGATACGACGACGTCACCGCGTAAACACGCCATATTGGCACGAGCGTAATGCCCGCTGTAAGTAGTATAAGTATAGTCATCGCCGACGTAGTTAGTAGCAGTCGTTATGGTAATAGAGTGTAATAATAGCTCCAGGGAAAATCTAAAAAAAAAAAAACTTCACTTTCTTTGCGCAACGATATACGTAGCGCATCGCCGGCAATTCAGTATGTACAACGACGGTACCGAGCGAACGGTTTTAATTACAATTATTCGTTTATATATATGCTAGAAGGAGCGGCTTTTCTTCTCTCGGCGATCGGGTCGTCTCGCACCGAAGGTCAGATCTTACGCACCTTACGACAATCGTGTAACGATGTGAAACGCACACAGGCCAATTCCACTGAACGCGTTTACTGTTGTAAACGCACTGTGAGTGCATCTTCCGTTTATATTGGAACACGTAAATGGTGAATCTGCAACTCGATCTAGCCAGAGACAATAATAAATCGGAGCTCAAATTTCCAAAAAACCTTTTATTTGGTAATCAATAGAGCCCGGATTTATATGCATTTGCGTGTTTATACTAAGTATATGCACGTCTATGGAGGTTTAAAATGTCCACGATTAATATAAAATTGAATTGAAACACCAATTTTAATATGGCAAATTATGCATATTTCGAGGGTTATTGCATATTTGTTCATAAATGGACATAACATGTATACATGGGTTTTTAATCAATTAAAATTTTTTGTATTTTTTTAAAGTTTTTTTTTGATTTGTATTCTCGTTTTTAAGTTTCTTAAAAGTTTTATATTGATTTAAATGATTTGAAATATAAAGCAGTAGATATTATCATTTTTTTTTTGTTTTTAATAAAATATTTAGAATTTTATAAAGTGTAATATAATGCATATAATTTATATATAATTACCTATAATTGCATATTTAGGCAGTTTTTTTTGGCATATTTGCATCATATTTGACATTTTTTAAATGTATATAAATCCGGGCTCTAGTTATCAATATCGTCAAAACTGATACGTGCGATCAAATTTATATCGGACAGTTCCATTATATTATTTGATTCACTTAATACAAATTAAAAAAAAAAAAATGTGATACGCAATAATTAAGGATAATCACTAATTTCCAAAGGCTGATGTTAGTAATTCGCCCCATCTCATTATCCGCTACTAAGATACACGCCCAAAGCAAGGACGCGGTAAAAGAAGGGTCGAGAAGCGAATAGTCGACCTTTAGAGAAAATACCGAAAGAAGACGTTGACAAGTCATAATAACGTCTACCGTTTCCGCCATTCCGAGTGTAAAACGTTCAGCGTCATCTTGACGCTCAAAATCATAAGTCGTTATTCCATTCCAACGATTTCATTTTTATTTAACTTCAACACGCCACGTTCGATAATTGCACACACCTGAGATACAAGAACATTACAATATATTCAATTTTATACGAACGCACAAACTACTCCATAGAGTACAGATATTATATACCTGTAAAAATTAAAATCGGTTTATTTGTAAAAAAAAAATACAAACAATTGTTTATGTTAAAATTATAAATGAATTTTACTACGATTAATTTCAAACATATAACAACAATAATTAAATATAATGAACGTTTGGCCGACACATATAGCTGATATGTATCGGACGTATGCATTTAAAAGTGAATAATAATAAAAACAAAGTTACGTTTTATATTTCTGTACTGTACGCATGACATATACTCGTATATTGTACTTGTTTTAAATAGATATTCATCAATCAAATGCACCACCATTCAGTTAATTAGGTAATATATTCTAAAATGATGAAAAAATATACACAAACACAATTAATTCACTTAACGCGTTTCCTGGTAGACATTTTTAGCAAATAATAGAATAATTTATATATGATATATCCAATGAATACATTGCCTTAACATTACATACAGTAACGGAACAAAAATCCATCGATTACACGCAATCCGTAAGTGAAGAAAATTAGAATATGAGTGTTGGATTAAGGATGAAAAAATTCAATCGACTGTGAGGGGTAAATTCGGGTTTTTAACGAGTTTCGACGTAATACAGAAAACTGGTGGGTGAATGATAAAAAAAAATGTAAAATCGGATTTTGTCTTTTATGTTATATATATCAGCGGCGTGCACACGATAAAGTAACGCAAAGATTATCCTTTAACTTCAACAAAGAGGACGGATGGAGCACGATCGGAGTGAACCAGAAAATACAAAATAAAAAATAACGTACAAATTGGTGCAGATTATTAAAACTTATTTTAATGAACCCGTAAACACCTGATCCCTTACCAAAAAAAAAAAAAACCTTTCGCACACAAAAGAAAGTCACATCCGGCCAAAAAAAGTACAAAACACGACGCATAATATTCTCTATCCTCGTGTCGCAACCGACGTGATCGCGCATGCACTTGCAGCTGTCTTCCCGTTACGAAATTACCAGATGGCCGTACTAGAAATGTATTTTTTTATTCCGCTTGTTGCCATTAAAATAATTTTTTTAATAAGACGATTTAAATAAACACACACTTATATAATAAATAAATATATTTATATATATGTATGCAAGTGTCTACGAACTGAGAGACCCAAAAAGAGCAATGCCGAATGGATTTAAACGAGTTTACTGATATACTTAACGATACGACCGGAGTAGAAAGAATATAATTCTAGTGATGCAGATAAGATGATGACGGGCATGTGCGTAGTGCTTTTTTAGATCGTCTAATAACCAGAGGTTATCTATGTGTAGACGCCATTATTATAGACCAACACACGTTGTCAGAAGAAAATAATCGAAGGAAAAAAAAATTAAATACATAGAACACACGCAGCAGCAGCACACATCGTGTAAACAAAATTACTGCGGCAATAATATTGCTTACTAAAAAGGGTTTTTTTCTCTGAATTCCGTGTACACGTAGTGTACGCAATAACAATCGACGTTTATTGTGTGTATGTGATATAACCAACGATGTATTAAAAAGAAAAAAAAATCGTATTAAATATAAAAGCTATCATATAATAAATGGATCGCAGTTGCAATAAAAAAAAAAGGGGGGCCGAGATACAGTGTTCGGGTAATATACAGATACGGGTGACTGTTGCATAGGTGCATAGTTCTGAAAAAATAATTGATATCAACGATTTGGAAAAACGAATCCAACCGATGAAGGACGGATAAATCATCATCGAACGTCCAAATATAGTTGACAACACGAAAATAATTAACAAATTATTTCGTAATTAGGTTGATTGAACGAACTTTTACGAGACGAAAAGATCATATATTAATATATTCTTTTTGATTTCGTTTTAACTTATTTAATAAAAACTGTAAAAATTATTATAATCGTATAAACACAATGCTAAATATCAAGTTTATATGTCAATTGATTTCTAAAATATGTATAAATATTCATATAATTTAACGAATTTCAGAGATATATAATATCTTATTACTTTTTTTTTTTTTTTTTCGTAAACTTTACATACAAATTAAACTTGTGAAGAATACTCTTGTTGGAACAATTTAAAAGTAGAACGCATCAACTAGACAAAAAAAACACATACCATGGTACAACCAATACATTCCTGGATTCACTCAGAATCTAAAAATTCAAATCACTATATTACCTACGTACGATGTTTCTATGGGTCCAATTTAGGCTTCGGAGTATGTGTGATAAACGATGTACGCGCACCGCACATACACACCTTATTGTATACTGGTATTGATTATTAATTTAATAGAATGTATGTGTGTGTGTGGTTACGTGACGATGTATATAATTATTAAATTTATATTTTGTAATATAACCCGTTACCAAGAAATACTGCTATAGTACTAATACTGCAACTACTATCAAACAGTCGCGTTACGGTTTTGTTGTTTTTTTTTTCAGAGATGGTAATATCGTTTTTCAAAGTCCTTGTATAATACTGTCGTCTAATTATAAATACAACGCGTAAAAGGACGATAGCCGAGGATAGATCCGTTTGTTAAATCAAATTACAATACATATTCGCGTAACGCAACAAATTGGTTTTCACTTTTACCTAAGCCAGAAGCTCCGCAGGCGGTATTCTGTTTTTTTATTTTTTTATATAATAATAGTTATTACTTATTGCCCGTGCGTGGTTATTATTTATAGGTTAAGTGTACATTATTACTGAATTACTATTTTATTTTTATTTTTACGACTCCGATAAAAACAAACGATTATATCTTTTTAGCATTATACACGTGTTACACGAACACTTCGTAAATTGGTCACTTATCGACGGGAAGACGGTCGGCTAAGAAAAAATTATAAAGGTATAAAGAATAACGTATTTCATTCATACAAAATTTATATTGCAGTACAGAAATTTCATAGAGTTAAAAGTAACAACAGTTTTTAAGTCATACATATACTCGTACATACAATAACGAACGAAAAGAAGAAGGGCTATTTTTTCCTGCTTTTAATTCATTTCCATTTTTTTTTTTTTTTCGAAACGATAATTTAATGATTGTATACAGTATTATCATCATAAACGTAACTAGTAGGCGGAAACAAAGGGACTCGTAGGATTTAAAGGGATTCGAATGCAGATTTGACGACGGTCGTTACCGAATTATTGTTTTAATCTTCAGTGGGAAACAATTGGCTTAGTAACAAAAAAGAAATAATATAATAACGAGAAAAAAAAATTGAGAAAATAATCAAATCCGCGAGCAGAGTGTCGTAACCGTTGCGCGAAGCAGTAGAGAGTGACAGAGGAGTGGATGGCGGCGCTCAGTTAATTTTTATGATTCCGGTGTAATATCTCGGCGTCTGGAATTAAAAACGCTGTTTTATATAATTAAACCGACCCCTCTTTGCGCAAGACGAACCCCTTCAAAGAAAAAAAACAGCCGCTGAAGACGACGTCATCATAAAACCCCCAAAAGTTAAAACGACGAAGCAACAATTAAGGTTTTGATGAGGCAGTGGCGGCGGCGAGTTAACGACCGTAAACGAGCGCTCTACTCCTGCGTTTCTGGTGCAGCTTTTAGGCCGATGTAATTAAAGAAAAACGGTAAAGTCCAAATTGTCACATTCCGTCGACGCGACAAACGGTCCGAGAAATTTGCCGATAAAATCTTTTTCACTATTTCCCATGATGCAACCATACTGAATACATGTACGCAAGAGGACGAGAGACCAAAATAATAACGATAATAATAACACCAAGACCACTCGAGTAGACGACGTTTTAAGCACATTAAAACAGATTATTATAATAATCAGATTTTCAGAGCTCCGAATCTACCCCTCCCCAACGTGCTCCCACAAGCTGTAGGCAAACTTACGAATTTCAAAAAGCGAAATAACACCAGCCTACCCCTGCCTTCACATTTCGAAACCGTTAACGACCGCAACGACGACCACACGCGACAACACCGAAGAACTGTAAACGCGTCGATTAAACGCACACCGGTACTCTTTGTTTAACTGTTGTACAATATACGATGCTGTCTGAACACCACTTGAGTCGTGCCACTGAACAATTTTTTCACTCGATATTTACTAAACATTGCATAACCTACAATTATAAAATCGAAACGGTTTTGCGAACACTGTTAACGCGGCTCTTCACTCCCACTGGAAACGGCATAGAAATCAATTTCTGAATAAAAATAATATGAACGCCCGCCCAGAGTGATATTGTACAAGTCGAATGTAATTCGCTGGATGTTGTACTACACACGCGCGCGCCACGTTGAACGTATCGTCCTCCGAAAAAATAATTTCATTCCGTTACAAGTAGGTTAGGCGTGTTACTATAAGTTAAAGCCCACGTTCGCGTAGATAACTGAATATCGTGTTCGCAATGTTCACGGACAAATTCGATTTTATCACGTGAATCAACCGGTCGGGGTAACGATCAAGTTTCAATAAATCCGTCCAAACGCCCGTGATCTGTTCCGTACGGATAGGTTTTCGGTTAATTTTTGGCGTGCATATCGTTATACTTAAGCGCATCACATCATATGACCGAAAAGTGCGCTGAAAAAAAAAACGCAAAGAAATTTTTTTCCCGAGCTTGTGAACGGAGTTTGTTTTATTTTTTTCGAAACAATATATTATTCTAAAACGAAATCTCGGTCACAGACGTTTTATTATTGTGATTCGCTCGGACGAAGGTCGATTGTCGTTAATAAATCACACACGTGGTGTCTACTATGTAAACGACCCGGTCACCTCGTAACGCCCGTGATCAACATGCTGCACGTGGACGGGGGAGGGGGGAAAGCTCAATCCGAAAAATTAGAAACAGAATTATTCGTCGTTAACATGTGATCGGTACGATACGGTTTTGAATACACATTATTACTGTACGTAACGTCACCGCCGGCGATATTTCGAGAGTGTGTATCACGCGAAATAATGAAATATTCGAACACCGAAATACTGCCTGATCGCAATATCCAATGCATTGGCAAACATTACGTGAATGAACGACACTATATTACAAAAGCGTATTATACACCGTGTATACAATACACACACACACACACACACACACACACACACACAACATTTGCATTGTATTTTAACGCAATCCATATTTTTATTTTATTTAAGGACACAAAAGAGTGTTCGGTGAAAATTAAGGTGTGCGTCGAAGACAGACGGTGGTGACCGATTACGTGAGTCTTGAACGTGTGTTCGTTTGTTAACAAGGTTTTTTACTATCAATGTGTAGATATTTGTTTATGCGAGCGTCGAGTAAAAACTTGAAACGGATATTTTACTATTAGTTATTGTTATAAACGTGTTATACAAAATCCAAAGAAAAAAAAACGAGAAACAAACAAATTTTGTACAAACGCACGCGCGAGTATTATTATTTATCACATGGTCCATATAATAACATATAACGTAATATTAATATAATAATTTAATGTATTAGCATTATTGTTTTTGATTTGTTTAAAAATCGAATAAAAGCTCGTGAACGTGTGTCAAGGTATATACTACCAAATGCAACGGACTAAAACAGAATCGTATGCGACTTGTTATCGTTGGCCAGCAATACACATAAATCGAAGCCGAAATCTAAATCTTTAACGGAACGACTTTTCACACGATTAATCACTCGCCGAGAACGCTCCGCCGGCCCCGCCATATCCGCCGTCCACCGAACGAAAATAACAGTGAAACCGTAACGTACTTAATGAAATCACCATCGTCAGACTACATAACTACCGAATATTGGCGGATTTTTTTTTTTTCAAGTATTTTTATTATCATATTCCTTTCTCGTCATTTCTCGAGCCTCTCAGTTGCCTGGTTGGCATATGTGTTAAAACAGTACAGAGAGCACTCGTGGGAACGCGCGATACTTATTTTTATATCGCACGTGTTAGTATAGCCATGACCCGGTCCGACACGTATGTAATAATATGAATTCAACTCCATCACCGTGTAGCACAGCGAGAGGGTCAAGCGACGGCTTTTGACGAATTTTTCTGGGGGGCCATTTCTCATTCCTCTTCTCGTCTTCTACGAAAACAACGATAATAATAATAACAACAAGCGCACGCACGTCCTTCAGCCGTGGTTTTCGTCAAAAATAATAAAATCTCTGGTTATTGTTGTTTGTTTTTAATAACACGAGAGAAACGTGCACGTCCACCACCGTCGCCGCGCCCTTTCATGACTGTAATAAAAACAACTTCACCCTCGGCCCGGAGACACACGCTCGCCGTATAATCCGACGACTACGGTACGCAGCCAGCCGGTTCACGGAGATTCGTACACGTATATATACGATATGTAGTAAGGACCGAGTGGTACTAGCTGCATTATTACTATTATTATTATTATTATTATTATTATTATTATTATTATGTATATTGCTTCCGGACAACGACGTGTGGAAAGGAAAAACTCATATCGCCCAAAAAGATCGTAAATTGGCCTTTTGAAATGCGGAACGTGTACGCCGAATACGAAATTCGCACGACTCGTGCAGTTCACAGTTCAAACAAAAAAAATGTACCTCGAAACATCGTCCGGACGAAGCAATTTTATATTTTAATGGAATCTCGGTCGCGTTTTCGCTTTTTGATTGATTTGATGAAAATACAATACTTGCATCCGCGAATACGTGGCATTTTAGTGCACGGTCTTTAGGTAATTTAGCTATACGATTAGACATTTAAAAATGCTTATGAATATGGACATATGTACATTGTATGATGAAAAAAACCAACAAAATATGATAAAACAATAATATAAAAAAAAAAAAACCATCAACCCCATGTGGTGATTATGACTGCGAAGTTAATTTTCAACAAGTGTCGACACGACGACCCACTTTAATACGTGTATCAATTATGAATATAAACGTTATAATAATGTCCAATACAAAACTATTTATCTTCCGAACGAAACCGACGACTGTAATAATTTTTTTTTTTTTACACACTCAAACATACATTACACTCAAAGGAGTTTCTTCGACATAGAATATAATTGTTTTCGGTCCGGTTTTACTTAAATAATATCTTTTCACTGAGGAAATTATTTGACAGACTTCGTGAAAAAAAAATAATAATAATAAGGTACATTAACAAATCCACAAGCAACGCGAGGCCACATCGTTTTAATCCAATTAGTGCCATGCCTTATTACCTAATTATGTAGAAAATGTGTGTGCTTAAACAGTGGTATGTCGAACAATAAAATTCGGTACCACACTGTGTACTGCACGACGTAAACGAAATAATTGTTTAACGTTAATTACTTGATTTTATTCGAGAAACCGATTAAAATTCAGTTACACAATAAAATCGTTTGAAAATATGGTTCGGAACACAACATGGATTAAAAATACGTGTATCACCACCTACTTTCGAAAAACAAACAACGTATAAAAACTAACCCCCCACCTTCTCTCGAGGAGCCGAGCTCTTATCCATTATTGTTTTAAGAAAAGAGAAGATAATCCTTCTCCTGCTCGTGAAACTGGTTCAGGCGACATCGTCAGAGCATAGTGGAGGTGGCCATCATCGTCGTCGTCGGATGCTTGGTCGCAATAATCTGCGAACAAAAGCTTTCGATCCGGATGAACCGGTTTTGTTAAGGCATGAATCGCATGAAATTCACCAAATTCGATCATCAGGAAAATCGTCCGATTGGGTTACTAGAATGGTCTAGGGGGGGAAAAATCCTAATAATAAACTGGTCTCCGTCGATTATGTGGGCGTAAACAGGTCGTGTATGTATGTTATTTAATTTAAACGCACATTTATAAGATTTCCACGCGGCGATCGAGGAAAATGGAGACGGTGGCATTATGTGCAAAGTGTTATGCATTGTATAAGTGTCATATTGTTACAGAGTAAAACACATTTGAATACAATAAGGATGAAAATCAGAAGACGAATTTTTGTACTTTTTTGAAAACGAAACACGTAGGGGTCATCATATATATATATATAATTGAATACATTTTATCGTTTTAATAGCTGTAGTAAAATGTTGCACCGGTTCTGCAGAATTAACCACCAGAAACAACCAAACTTGTTAAAAGTAGGTATTAATGTATTTTTCAACAAGTACGCGAAAAGCGTTACACAATATGTGTGTAATAATATAATATAATATTATATACAAGTTGACCCTCGCCACTTCGCTTATTTTATTTAATATTTTTAAACTATTATTATTATTAATAAAAATAGAATACATTTTTTAAGGTTTTACAGTTCGTGACAGTAATTTTATAGCTTTTTTTAAATAGCAAAATATAAAATCAAATTTCGGCTTATATTATTGAAGTTTTTGTAGATAGATAAGTATCCCTAATTTGTTTCTAGTAAAAAATATAGTCTATGTTACTCAGGGATAATGTAGAATTTTAATGGTGAAAGAATTTTTAAAATCCGTCCAGTAGTTTTTGAAATTTTTACGAACAAATAAACGCTGTCTATATAATAGTAAAGAATAAATAAATATATATATATATATATATATATATATATATAATTTACGTAATTAAGTACCTCGTTTGTTGTCATCGTCGAAGAAAAAATTAAATAAAAAAAAACCTAACGGATTAACGAAAAATCGATATACAACAGCAGCTGCACGTTTCGAACATCCAATTACCTTTTTATACGTATTATTTTCGCGCGCAAACATTATGGTTTTTGAACAAACGTCTGGTATCCTAATGTAAATACGAAAAGATTTGAAAGTACGACACGTAACACTCTGTACAATACCGCACGACGTGAATTCTTCGTCCCTCTTTCGTTCCCCATCAACTCTTTTACTCTTCTCTGTCCGTCTATACTTCGCAAAAGCGCATTCGGAAACGATTGGCACGTCTTCAATTTTCTGTAACCACTTATTATTGTCGTCGACACGCTATTCGACTGGAAAGCAATTCTCGGGGAAAAAAAAAACCGAAGTAAATAATAATAATAAAAATAAAACGAGGAAGCTATTTTTGTGACAATGGTTCGACCACCACCATACGTACTAAACACATGTGATCGCCCCAAATAATATTCGATCCTAATGCCGCGTATAATGCATTTACTCTTAACATTAAAGGGGAAAAAAGTACTACACTTATTATAGGCGCTTGTGCGTGAAGGGGCCCAATACACTGTATGTACGCAATGTATAAGAAGTGAACATGTAGAGCATATGTATCGCGAAGGACAATGCAAGAAATAAAAAATAAAATTCGTTTCTCGGGTGCGCGAGGCGCGTTTTAAACGCACTCAAGAAGTCAAGACCCGGTGCACGCGATCATTAAATTTAAACAGGAAGGCGATTTGCCCGAACGGTATAAAATAAATGTATGAATTTCATGGTAAGCGTACACTATTCAAAAGATCCATAACTGAGAAAATGTCGTCTTACGACCCCGCGACCTATTGAACGGTGGCGATGACGACTACGGGGGAGGAAAAAACTTTCTTTGGAATTCTTTCTTGCTTCCGTGACACACCCTTTGCCGCAAAAAAAACTTGGAGGAGAGTGGTTCGGTTTTTAATGTTGACACGTTCTTTCAGTAGAGAGTGCAAGGCGTTTCGTTTTTCTATATACACACGGAAATGAAGAAGTGGAAAACTCGCGAGGATGACGTGTAAAAGCCGCGGGTAGAAAAATAAATAAAAAATAAAAATGTTCACGCATATCTGATGACGATTATACACAACGGTGACAAATATTTGTTCGCGAACGTTGGAAATGTGACATTGCCAGATTGAAATCTGCGTCACGTACGAAACGAGGACACGCGCATTTATTCACAAAACCCTTAGGGTGGTAGTGGAAAAATAATAAGAAGAATACGTTCGGAAAGATTTTTTCGGGTGAATGAATGTACAACTAAAGTGCAAAAATCGTATTGTTTGACTAACTCACCTGATCCCGGCGTTTTATTTTTCGAATGATGGTTAGTTATCAACATATAGTGTTTGCTGCTGATCCCACGACAACTTACCGCACCATGTACACACTTACGTACACCATGTATAGGATGGATTATTGAAAATCAAATTAACCGTAACACAAAAATAACAATGTCACGATAACGAATTAAACTTTTTAAAATATCATAAAATATTACGTCGCGAGACGTGTAATGAAGAATTGACAACAGTCACATACGTCCTCGTGCACATGTATACCTACACAATTATATTACAATACAATGTTAAATCATACGTACAGGTAGCATTTTCCAATCGCGTCGGTTTCCATGCGGGTCGTCGTTAACTCACAAACATACATATTATTATTGTCTTTTCATTGGCGGTCATAAATACATATTCATATTCAATCGAGGGTGAAAAAATGTGAAAACCACGAAAAATACCGTCATTTCAAAAACGATCAATTTAAAATATTTATGTACGACATATATTGGAATATTTAAATGACGAAACTAACTCGAATCAAACAAATCGTTTTATAATAAGTCTAATAAAAATAAACGATAAAAACACGAACCAAACGATATTGTTGTTAATTATTACCTTTGTAAATGAAAATATTTGGATAAAGTGTGCGCACAATTTGTTAACGCTATTTTATCGTACATGTAACACGATTATTCACATCGTGAAACAACAATGTTTATCTTCGGTGTAAGAGTATTTAAAAATAAATGAAAAGTATAAAAAAATACTGGGAACATCTATATTTAAATGTGTAAACAATGATAGTATCGTTTTTATATAGTTTATAATAAACCGACCGTAGAACATGTATACACGGAAAAAAAAGATAAGCTTTAAAAAAATGTATAAATTATGGAAACCTCGACTTTTACACTTTCAAAATAACATCACAATTCAATGAACGGATCATTATATTATTTAAACGAGACGGAGGAACGCACGAAAAATATTCGACGTCAATATAACAAAGGTTACACCGAAACGTTATACACGATACGTGAAATATTATACCGCACGAGAACACGACAACGACATATTGTATTTGGTATCATCGTGATATTGTTGATGAATACCCGATAACAACAATTCAGCGAGATTCAAGAGCAGTTGGTGAGTGAGCCTCTCCGCTCCGACTCATATATAGTTAAATTTTACATTAACGGTATGCTAAAAATTTTTTAATTCGTTTCGTATAGTGAAAATTCGAGTTTTAAATGTAAAATGTTCACTCCAGAGAGACGAAAACGAAATCCGTATTCGCGTAGGAAAAAATAATATATACTACTTTACAGTGTAGTGTTTTAGTAAAAAAAATTGGAATAACAACCATCACTCCCTTTGTTTCGTGCGGAAAATGAGAACTTTTGAACGTGACACCGCAAGCACTTGAAATTACATAAAAGAACAAAACATACACCGCGGATCGGGAAAAACAACAACAAATAATTCACGCTTGCATTCCTCGATTCGATCGGCTAAAGAATCCGGAATGAATATGCGACGACGGGAAGAGTTAGTGGATAAGCAATGAAAAAAGTTGGCAACAAAATAAAATTAAAAAAAAAAAAAAATCACGCGCGGGAAGACGACAAAAACCGTCGAGAACAACATGCAACGCAGGACGAAAATGGCAATACCGCGACCAAGCGGCTGCAATGTCGGGCATGCGGGTCACGTGGCTCCGGAGCGGGATGAGAAATGCTGCTGCCGTGCATTTCGCGTGCAACCCCAAAATGTGTAAGGGAGGAAAAAAGGAGTTTCGCCCAGCACCGACGAGACACAACCGCAGCGCGCGCGCGATCGATAACGCACGACCCGCGCGGAAAGTGGATGATCGCGGGCGGGAGCGGCAAACACCGCGAATGCACGTTTGAAATACACACGGACAAACATACCGCACACCGCCACCGTTGGTTCTGCACGACCTGCGCGCGCTTACGAGAACGCGTACGCCGCGCGCGATCGTTCGGAAAACACGAATATCTTTGAATTTTCAACGGGTCAGCACGTGGTTTACGTGACGGAGAAAGGAAGTGTACGTAATGCGCAAACGATGAACGATTTAACAACGATATACGCGCAAACGGAAAAATAAGTGAGTGTACGGATATAACAACGTTCACGCGTTCGATGGCAACAGCGGAGTCGATGGACGCCATCATCATTTTTAACGACGGTACGGGCGAGTAAAAAAACCAACGGACTACGCGGTGTTTTCACAGGATTCGTTCATGGTTGTACGGAACGTGCGGGCAAACTTTACAGCGACCCTCAGAAAACGAAAACGGTTGTTTTGACGGGCGAAAACCCGAAGGAATACGTTTTCCGGGTTACCGTCGACGTCGCCGCAGCCGTCTGTCTCCCCCTAACCTGCCTTAACGGCGGTGGCGGCGGCGACTGTCTCGACGGGCTAATGGGGACACGGACCCTCCGAAAACGACGACCCGGTACCGAAAATACATTCGTCGGCGCAGCAAAGCGCAGGGGGAAATGATACGCGTTCAATGTCGACAAACGACTCGCGATGATCCACGAACACATCACATTATAATAAGAAGCGACAGGTTCGCATCCGTATTGCATTGGACGCATCACGTTACGGCGACCAAACGCGAAATCCATAACAATTCATACCCGTCGACGACGTGACTGCTGTTTATTGACATTTATCGGCGGTGCATACACGCAGCACGCGCCGTCTCCGTTCCGATGCTTTTAACGGGAAATTTACATACAATTGTGCACAGTCACACCTATGTCGCACTCCGCACACACAGCAGGGCCACACCCGTGCTTCGTACACAACTGATAAACGACGACGATCGTTCCCAAGGTCCACACATCGATAATTATATTATATATTATATTATTATATTATAATAATTATCGCAATCGTTTCTCGTCGTATCAATTACGCCGACCGAGTGCAACAGACGGAGACACGGTCGGCGAGGAGAGTTGAACGATGATCAGAAATTCGGCCAGTGTGCACGGGTATCCGCGGCGGAGCCGAAAATCGTGAAATTTTCCCTCTCGCCCCATGCCCGGTCCGATTTTCCGGGCTCGGGGAAGTGCAACGTGTCCGACACCGCGCGTGCAAGAGGCGTTCACGGTAGAAAGGCGTAAGGCACGGCGCGCGCCATTATTGATCGCGGACGTGCAGCGGCGGCGGCAGTCGGGTGTCGGCGCACAATCGCAACAGCGGCGGGAACGCTCAACCGGCAGACAAGTGCGTGGGACCGGCGGCGGCGGCGGTAGTGGCGGCGGTGGTGGCGGCGGAGGTGACGGCGACGGCAACGGCGGCATCGATGCACATTTCACTCGCGCAGTAGGGTGGAAAAAAAAAGACGACCGACCGGCCGGCAGCGATCAATAATTTGGTCATAGCGGCGGCGGTTCGGCGGTGCAACGGTCGTGTAACGAAACGACAGGGCGGAGAACACGGACAGAGATAACGGCCCAACTTTTAAGGTTGACGAGTGGTTGCGGGAGATTTTTTTTCGAGCGATGGGGTGAGGAGAGGAGATGAGAGGAGCGAAAAATTCGTCGACGTGCGACCACCGGGTGGCGCAATCGAGGAACGTCGGAAGAGCACGAGAGGGTTATGTGTCAACGTCGCGCAGCGGAGAAGAGGGAAAACGTTTCCGAGGGCTAAAATGAAACGAGCGATTTTTTTTTTACCGTCCGTCCGAAAAGTTTAACTTCGGTCCGACCGGGCGAACGGGTGGTCTGTTGATAGTGGTGCGTTCGCGCGCATGCGTGGGAGGGGGGACCTTTTCCGCGGAGTGGTTCGCGGCGGGCGCACGGGGGACGGTCGCTTTTCGCGGTTGGCGCGACCCGGGCGTGGGGCGGACGGGCAAGCGCGAGAGCTTTGGGCGCCCAACACGCAACTCTCCGCGACAACCGGGGGGTCGGCGGGCGGTACCCTAACCGCCCGGTTGGGCGGCGGCTCGCCAGCGCCGAAAAACGGTGGCGCGGAGTACACTCGCGCCGGCGCGTTCACCGCCGCCTACTCCGTCAACCGAAAGAATAACGCCAAAACGAGACGGACTGAAAAAACAAATCGAATTTCGGACACGTGAAGAACACCGAGTAAAGGCGTACCATAGTACTGTAGTAAAGTATACACGTTTTGTTAAAAAAAAAAAAAATTCAAAACCGCGTACACTCCCGATTATGAAAACCGATTTTGAACCCGCAGCTCACCGCCTACAGGATATCTATGTCAATCTCGCGAACGGTCAGCACGTGGCGACGCGGCGGTACACAATACCACAATAACGATTGCAAAAATAAGGGTAACGAACGATATCGTACACAGCATGCCGTCAACATCACCACGCGAAAAAACCAAAATATATTACAAGCAGTGGCGTTATTATCGCTGATCTTCGCGCGGCTGTTCTTGTTTTGCAAACACACACACACACACACACGAACCTGTACTTTGATTCGTACGAAATAATACGTTTTCGTCGAAATCCGGAAGCGCGTACACGGACCAAGATGGACCACAACGTGTCGTTGTGTTATCGTACGCCTACGTTGTGCGGTGACAGATCGCCATTATGACGATTCGTGTGCACGTTATAACATCGTATGGCAATGAGTCGCGTACTTTCACCGAAATTTGTTCGGTTGCCCGAGGCGGAGGAGGAGGCTGTAAATCCACCGAATCGCGAGTCCGCGTCAACCGCGTACGACAATCATCGCGGCGACTACGTGCACGAGTGCGTCAAGTTCGTCGTTTTTACGATTCGTATAACTGCCAGCGGAGGTTTTTGAGCAGTCATAAGAGGGGGGCGAAAATATTTTGCAAACATATTCTTATTGCTCGACACATGAGAAGTAATTTTAAGTTCTATAAAATTCATACCACAATGTGGCATAACATAAAAATATAAGTATCGATGGAAAAATTAAAACAAACATTATATTTTATTCAAACTTATAGGAGCAAATATTTTTGTAAACAGTAAACAGTTTTGACATATAATTATCATCAAAACGATTATTAGTAAACCGTTTGCTCGTTCATATTTATAGTTTTTACGCGGCTTAAGGAGGGTCCACTCCTCCTCACTGATAACCGCATAAGCACACACGGATCTACACGCTCACGTTGCGCGTGTGTCTAAGAGCGCACTAGCGTTTGCGACGAACAGCGAACCTGAACCGAACCAGTACTCTGCTAGTGCAAAGCGCGCGAAAACGTCGAACACACATGCACACAGGGCCGGGTTTTATCACTCACCAAGGGAGGAGCTAATGGAAGTTCCAACATTTAGTTAGTTGTTTTTAAATATCTATGCAATTTTAAATTATAGAATAAGTTTTTGAGTCCCTCATAGGTAAGTAATTTTTTTCACAAAAGTGACAAATTTTAAATAGTTACGTTATTTGTATCGATTTTCATCTGAAACCATTTGAAAGATATAGGTATACACATACTGTTAACAATAAAAATGAGATATTTATTTATAAAATAAATATATAAAATGGGTACTATTTCATCAATGACGATTAACGATATTCTACAATAATTATTAACATATCAATGCATCATAATACTTGGCTTTGTAAAGTAGTTAGCTTAGTCCCAAGGAGGGGGAAGGACTAATAATTCCCCCTTAGCCACCTCCTTAAACCCTCCCCTGCATACGCAGAGGTCTGGTGTGGACGCGGCTTATTGCGACGGGTGATGGCAGAGTCACGTCACCCAATTAGATTGGTACGCAAGCGGTGTCTAAAACGTAATAAATTACTTCCAAGCCCCGACCAATTAAACACGTTTAGGTGTTCGGCGCGACGGACTAGTACGCGGCTGCGGGACGTCTGGGTTCGTGAATTGAACGCCGTTCTCGCAGTGGAAAAACATAATAAAAACGTTGAGGAATTACGTTGCATCGTTAAAAAAACTTAACGTTCGAAAATGATCTGTCGTGTCTCTTTTCCTAATCCGCCGACTTGCACGACAACCGTGCGCGTCCTTGACCGTCGACCAGACGGAAAGTGAATTTATTCGAGGGGCCGTTCACAAGACCTAATAAAAATAATTGACTACATCGACCACGGAGTGGGTAATAAAAGAATAAAACCGTATACACTCGATACGCTAATATTTCTTTTATAATAAATATAATCCACGCTAAAAACCATATATCGTTGTTAATTCTCTTTCGAAGTCTACGATATTTGGTATTCGATAAAATTATTCGAACACTACAACTGTACTTCCGTTACGAGATTACAAATAATAATCTAAAAACGTTGTCGTTTAAAATGTGCTCGGCGTAGCTTTATAGCAGATACATATCGATAAAAAACATAAAAACGATTTGACAGAATTATAAAATAGTAGTCACTTATATCAACTTAATACACATTACGTATAATTCGACTAATTTAATTTATAATCGTGACAAATAATATAATTAGTACACCTTCGACAGGAAAATGAAATTTCAAGTAGTAGTATACATTTCGTATAGTAGCAGTATAATAATATTGCGCAAGTAAATTGCAGTACACACTGTGTTCACCGTCGTTTCAATCGTTCCGACATTACGAAGGCGGTTGTTTGAGTAACACTGCGGATCAATTCCTACTTGTCTTTATTGAAATAATAATTATGATTGTCGAAACCATAATTGACAGGAAATGTAAAAAAAAAACAATCTTTACATACATCCTGCGCAGAGGATTACGACGTGTATTTAAATAAATTATTTTATAAATACGCTCGACCTTGGGTAAATTTTTTATCAATTTGTTTCTGGTGTAGGTGGTGGTGGCGGTATCGGTGGCGGTGTCTCATAAATAATTCAATACGATTGATGTGGTCAACAATGTGAAATGCTTGCCACGTTGTGTTTTTGTTATTGTGGCGGCAACCGAAATATATTATTCTATCTATCTATCTATTCTATATGTTTACCCAGAAGTCGTTCTTAACCAACAGGAAACAACGAAACGAAAAAATAAATAATAATCGGTACGAATGCACGCAATTTTTTAATGTAACTCGTGTCGACTACGAGAATGAACACGTAAAAAATAAAACAATATTCGCTTATTCCATGTTGTGCGCGCGCGCGCGATGATCATCCATCCAAATGGAAGACGAACAGAAAGACTCGACACATTTTTTTTCGATACGTCAAGTTATAAATTTGACAAGTTCGAGTGAGCACTCATACTCGTACACGCGTACCGGGTGGTTGATAGAAAACAAAACAGACCACCGGAAACGGTGCATTAACGGAAACCAGTGAAAAGGCAAAAAAAACACTTTTCTGCCTCCACGTAACGGCTCGGTGTTACTGGGAGAGGAGGGAAACTAGTCTGTGTACACTCCACAGAAAACGTGTAACTTAAATGTTATAGTAATGTATAATATTATCGTTGTTTTTATTTACCTTTACGTGATAGGAGTTGAGCATGTTCCGAGGTAGCCGGTTAAATGTACTGAAGTCCAGACGGCGACAAAATATTCCATTGCCATTCATGGACGATTGCCTATTTGACAAAAAAATAAAACAACAGTATTAAACAATCAGTGGAAGAAAAAAAAAATAATAATAATAATAATAATGTATCATTGTGTGTACGCGTGCTTGTTTTGACGGCATAATATAGCGCGGTGATAGTCTGTAACGAATTATGATAACGGACGGCACGGAAACGTACACAACGATGACTTGCGGTCAATCTCGATTAACACCACCGTGGACATGGATTCTCGTAGAAAACCAGTAGAATAATAATAATCACTAAGACGATAGTAATAATAATAAAAAGCAGCTGAAGAAGAGAAAAAATAAGCCTTAACCTAACCCAACGGAGCGCGCGTTGTCAGGTGTGGGAGTGACCCGACCACCGGACGTGCGTTTTCGTTTTCATAGACTACCCCTCCACAGTATTAATCACACGCAATGCACCGCAGGACCCTTCCACACCGGGTTTTTAATTACCCTATACGGTACATAGATATGCCATCGTTCTAAAAGTGACTATATTTACCTCGGAGCACAGGAAAAAAAATAAAATACCGTCTTTGACGCCTACGAGACTTTGTTCACAACCGCGACACGGTCACGGTTTCGCCGGAGAGTGTTTTATTATTATAGACGTAAAAATAAACTCGTACCACACACACAGACTACGATCCTTATCGGCCACATTCGAGTGTGCTCATTTCGGGTCGTCGGTCGGTGCGCGGTCGGTAGGTCAGGTCTTGCAGCCAGACGAGCAGCCCGCGTAACACAACGTCGTGCGTACTCGAGGAACGAAACATTATAATACCATCCTGCACACAGGACATTGAGAGACGTGTGGAATAAATGAGATAAAATTATTAATATTATATTGTTCGACTTGGCCTGCACGGGAGCAAACGCGTATACGTCGAGAACCGATCAAACTTGTATTGGTGTGTGCGGACGCAGGACGACCGACGAAAACGCAAGTGATCCATCCAGGATGCAATAAAGAAACATCGTAGCGAATCCTAACGTGGATTTACAACATCCGTTACCGAACCGCAAACGTAAACTCAATACGTTTGTTTGTAAACAGAAATTAAAGAGAGATAAAAAAAATACTAATTACAGCATAAATACAAACAATAAAACAGAGCTGGTGACAGCTGCAAGCATTATTCATTATTGTTATTATTTTTTTTTAATTAACATATCAAATGTTTCATTATTATTATCATGGTAAACATAATACGAGTACAGAAGATTATCAAGTCGTTTGGATCGCGAAGAATTACAAAACGTATTTAAGCGGCGTTTCTCACTTTATTTGAAACGCACATTATTACATATTTACCACGACGTATTAACAAGTCAATAATATTGTTATCACAGAAACGTTTTTCGTAGAACTGTTTTTTTTCGTACACATATTATTTAATGAGATTTTTAATTATTACGAAACGCAAGCACCGTGCACTATTAATTCATAATGTTTTCAGCAACATTATGGTAACAAGAAATTAAGAGACTAACCGTCTCTCGGATGTGATAACGAAAAACATATATAATTTTATTTTTATTATTTCTATTACTGTAACATAAATATGTGTACTCGATATAATGTATCATTATTATTACTACTATGATATAATTTGTATTATATTACAGTCAGTCGGGCGAACGTTCTCTGGTAGTATTAGTTTTGAAGTACCCGCCTGTCGACTGAAATGTATAAACACATCGATGGAGAACCGTCGCGCCGACCGCACGGTTATTGAGTTAGAAATAATATTTGTGGATCGGCCGGACGGGAATGCAGAAGAAACCTTTTCCGGACAATTCACATTCACGTATATATCCCAATCGCCCAATCAAATAAAAACGTACTTTAAAGTGTAGCGATTTTATGGGTTCCATTCGTGCAATATATACGTTACGATGGTCGAATATTATAACAGACGTCGTTATAATCGGCATTTCAAGGATGACGTGTAATCATCGCCGTTACTGCACATGTATTAGGCGCAATATATCACAGACTCTTAGGATATCGCATTAATGAACTATAATATATGGATAAATAATAAAAAAAAAACAAGAACACGACTCCGCGAGGGAGGAAGGAAAGAAAAATCGAAGGTTACCTCTGTCATCAAAAAATCTAGCGCAACGCATGAGAAACGATTGTTGGAATGCGCAGTGGTTGATGATTTGATAATAGGACATACATAATATGTCTTTGGTGGCCGGTCACACGGCTACCGCAGTAACAATACGGTAGGAGGTAGTCGTCAACCGAAGATGGTCGGAAAGGAGTCGGTTCAGAACGAGTGCTGGTGGTAAAAACAAAAGAAATGTAACAAAATGCATAAATACGCTCAAGAATAAATGGACCTAAATTACGTGTAATCGGAAAAAGGGGGGAAAAAACTCTCTCTCTCTCTCTCTCTCGGGACTCATATGCGACACAGGTCTTGAAAACGTATTCGCGTGCTGCAACACAAAACCCTAACCTAGCCCAATCGGGACGGTAGCGGTGGCGGCGGTGGCGATATTTTGCGCAGTAGATAAAAACTAACGTGTGCCGCACGGCCAAAGAACCGGATATGCATGTACATCTGCTGCACAACCCTCGTGCGTAGAAAAAAATAAATAAATAACAATAACAACCCAGTGTTACCGTGTACTGTGACGGAGTGCAGGTAAAATCGTGCCGCGGGACCTAAGAGAAAATACGACGGATAAGTCGAACTTAATTTTTCGAATTGTTATACACGCTCATCAGGTAAATATCGATGTAAATACCGTAAAGGATTGTTTGTCGTGGTCGTCGATCGATCATCGGCCTATTTTATTTCTCTCGAACGACGCGGCAACACTGCGCACGCATCGGGTCCTTTTGTACGCGCACTGTTTGGGGTCGAGAGAGCGAATACATGTAGACACGTTTTAAAAGCACGCAACGTTACGCCGGATGTGCCACACGGGTGTACGACGGCTGCCAGCAGAGAAAAACCGACCGACGTCCAAAAACCATAAAAAAAAAAAATAAATAAATATTTAAAAAAAAAACCAACAACACCAACAGAAACACACGATAACGCGGTGCTTAAACTATGCGCTATTATCGTAGGTCAACAAAAAATATAATCTAGCGGTTGGAAACGCACAGAATGCACGCGACTTGCGTGCATTGTTATCACCGTTGTTTTCCCCGGTACACATAGTGTTATAATTATTGGTGCACGCGAAGACCATCGCATTTTCACGCGCCAAACCAAACCGTGCGAATTTTGACGTGCAACGTATAGCAAAGGCGCACATCTCGAACGCACGTTGTAACCACGGTGTACGGCGGTGCCCCAACACACGTTTACCGCGTAAACAGGTTAATAAATCAACCCCACAATAAAAGAGAACCCCCAGAGATGTCGAGGTTTCGGGGTGCGTGCGTGCGTGTGTGTGTAAAGGACAACGCCGCATAAGAAAGACAACGAAAATCAAAAGTGTGACTTAATATTATTATTAATAGGGGTGTGCGGCGAAATGCAGTAGTTCGATATGTGTGTTTCGTGTTAGCATAGTTTGAGCGTACGGATTCCAAAAATATAAATGTATGTTTTTGGAACGTAAAATGTGTGAAATAAATTTACAAAACAACGATTAAAATAGGAAGAGAAAAGACGCTGAGAGCTTTATAAATATATATATATATATATATATATATATATATATATATGTGTGTGTGTGTGTGTGTGTGTGTGATAAAAAATTACATTTTGATAGTTGCATTCCAAAGCGTTTACAATCAATTTTAATTGAAATAATAATTCGCGTAAAAAAAAAAGATTTAAACTACCGATTACACGAAGATAATTTCAACTAGACACGGGGTAAATTAAAAACTGATAATATTTTTTAGACCGTTTCAGTAAAGCAATTTTTTTCTTACGAAAAACATGATATGAACCTTATTTTTTATCAATATTATTAATATGGTTTGAATAACTATTAGTTAAGACACACGCCGTCGTATCATGTATTTTTTTTTTCAATCGTTCCACATTCAGAGAACAATAAAAATTTATGGACATATCAATCAAATGTATGTACAATAATGCTCTTGAATAAATTATTATAAAACGGTAAAGTGACTGAGAAGAGATCTAAAAATATTTAGTACAAAAGAGACGATTTTATATTAGTATGAAAATATTGATGATCTAACGCGTCCTATCTAATCGTAAATTTATAAATAAATCTTGGCCAACTTCTATAGGCCAACTGGTTTGACAAAACTTAATCGCACAACACTCATTTAAATTATATATTCGTCACGTATTAAAAATGTTATGAATAAGTGCATTCTTATACACTTTAAAGTCATTGACGAATATTGAACGAACCGAATGCGTGATGAGCGGAGAAAAAAAAGATTCAGGTAATTCGCAGTAATTTTGTATATATATATATATGCGTATTTTAATGAATGCAGTAAGATAAGATGCTACAATAGAAGTCTAAACTTTTTAACAAGGTATCCAAAGACGAGACGTCCTCGTTTAGGGCTCATCCTTGTTATACCTCGGAAATATGAACGAATAAATACAATTTTAATTTTATTTTAAATTAAAATATTAAAATAATAACCACGGGTTATTTATGACGGAGAAATATTATCAAAATAAATTATGATTTTTTCCGATTAATCCGAATGCAAGAAATTTTTCGAAACATTTACCAAATAAAAATCTAGACTTTTCCAACTTCCAAAAAATCAGTAGATACATGTCTCGCATTCGACATCCAAATAATCACATTGTATTACACTTTTACAGTTGGTCGTAGATACGAGATGTGTGTGTGTGTGTGTATGAGTATGCGAGATCGTGTAACGACATGTGGGTGAGTTCGAGGCCTAGTTCAATGTTACTGGCCAATTCGAATTTCGAACGAAGGTATTATAAAAGCGCACACCAACGAATCGTCTGGAACGCGTGTGCACTCACGTCACACATATATAACGTTAATATAATCGCTATTGTTGACGAGGAGAGTCGAGCTTGAAATAAAATATGGTGCACGACGAAAAGGTTAAAATTTGCATACGCGGGTCGGGGCCCCACACATGAAAGAACGTACGGCAATAAGAACGAAGGCTGCAAATAAATGAACCTTGAAAAGAACTTAAAACATGACGGGAGCGTTTGATGCCAGTACTATTTATTTATCTTGAAACTACTCGAACATATTATTTCCATCTAATACACTTATACAACACGTTCGATTCATTACAATGACAATATCAACGTAGGGATTTCTACAGGGCAACTTCATGGTCGGCAAAGTGTAACCAAAAAACCGACAGATTTTTTTTGTGCATTATAGTGTTTTTTTATTGTGATATAAAAAAATCCCGTTGGAAATTAGTGTACCACGTAACACACGTTATGTGAACACTGAGATAGAATTTCATCTTGATTACGGAATCAATAATAAAATTAACATATCATACCACAAAACCAGGGAAATATGTTCTACACGCGCAGAATTTGTTTGACAATATCGAATAGTATCGGACAAACAGCATAATACGACGACATCGTACATGGTCTGTACAATGCTACGTGTACAACACCCGCGCCCCGGTGTATTTACATCCCTTACTACCACTGCTCCCGCCAAAAGAATTTTTACCGAAGCGAGTGAACACATTAGGCCACCTGGTAAGAGTTCGGGAGGTGAAAACCGGCACCGGTTCGTTAAACACGCATTTTAATTGGACTGCGGACAACACAAACCTAGAAAAGAAAATATAACAAAAAATAATAACACCAATACTAATAATAATAAACAATTAATTAAGTTAAAAAAAAAACAAATAAAACAAGGATAACCGGTTGGGCTAACTGCATTGTCCGTTAAGTCTCTGATAAAAACAAAAAAACGTACGCGCAGCCAAGCCTACATCGGACCACTACAACAGACGACGTACAAGACCAACAACACTAGCACAACGCGAGAACGAAACGAACAGTATCTTTTTTCCCCGCTGCAGTACAATAATGGTACAGGTGGCGCAGTACCATTAGTGGTAATAAATAGTGGTGGTGGTGGCGGCGACGGCGATCGTTTGTAGTCCGAAGTCAGTTTTCCCGAAAATAAAACTAGACCGTAACGGAGACGCGACGACCAGAATAATAATGTACAATACATACACGTTATTATTGTAATATCGTTGTTGTTGTATAATACACATTATGCCGTGGTGGCCGATAATGAAACTACGGTTGTCTCCACAGAGTGTATATTATGGTGACGGGTCAGCGTGCTGTAAACATTCCGAAGACTGTTCGGCCGTACAAACGGAGACGGTCCAGAGTACATTAATATGATGATATGTTTATTGTTATTATTGTAGTGGTGGGCACGAAGATTTTATTTTATTTCATTTTATTTATTTTTTTTATGGTCTTTGGAACGTCTTCAAAGGAATCCGAAGGGAAGACGCGCCGCGACCACAAACGACGACCGTTCGGAGGCTGAACAACGGTCGGTTTTCTACGACTTTACCGGTCGTATCGAGTCCAGAACCCGAAAACCACGTCGTCCGTGTCACTACTGTCGTGCCGTGCACATCGGTACGTGAACGGACAGGCTGCTGGGGTGGTGTACGACGAAACGAATCCGACTTACCTCCAATCGTGGAGCAGAAAAACGTAAAGAAAATCAAACAAATCGGTGGGAATAGCAAATCCGTCGAGCTATGGGTTTGAAAAGAAAAGAACGAGCTGCTCCGAAACGATGACAAATCTATAACGAAAACCACACCGCAATTATATCGCGTTCGCACGCGGCGATCCCCTAATAAGGTAATCGATCGGTGTACCGTAAACAGTCCACCGCCGCCGCCACCGACTGGGAACTACGGGACGAGGAGAAATAACACAACGATAATGATTGCGAATCGGAAACGTTTATTTACGTATCGCGTATACCGCAAACGCGGTGACTCGATGTTGCAACGCCGTGTTTTATCGTGCACAGCTGCGCTCCGCTACCGAACTACTGCCTATTGTTGCGGTGTTAGGTGTCGGCAACTCGGACCGAGCAAAGCGGTGCGTGACGGATATTTCAAGGTTGTCGGAAGGCGGTACGGATTGAATTTTTTTTTTTTTTAATTGCCGGATAAACATTTTACTACGAACGCATCCGAAACACGTTGCACGTGGACGATACGCGCGTATAATTTTTTTTTTTTTTTCATATCAACATCGACCAACAATCGAAATAGCGCACTACCAACGAAAACGGGGAACGCACTTCTATTCGAACGGGAATCGATTGTAAAGCGGAAAATCATGAAGCTTCTGACGAAACGGCGGCGCACGGCTGACGATTTCGAAAGATCGATTTCGGACCAAGACGAAAACTCGGCTGGCGAAACGTTATTCTGAGAGCGCAAAAGCGGTTGGTAACGCGCGCGTCATCGTTTGTTCAACGCGATTATCAGTCCGGGAAAACGAACGCGATACGCACAAATGAACACCGTACGAAACGAAAACACGAGAGTACTGTGTTAATATTACCCGTGCGCATTTTATCGACGATCATGAAACGTTACACTCCCCGAATATGTTCCGCGCAAGGCAACCGACATTCATAGGATGGTAACCCCCATCCACACCTCCGTAACGATGAAGATAATAATAATAATAATAATAATGTCTGTCGATGACGATAATGATAATAAATATACAAACGTCACGCGGCAGCAGTCAGTAGTCGCGCTCTCGTAAATTGAACTATTCGTTGTCAAGATAGAACTAACTGTTACAGTACAAAGCAGTCGTGGTAAGTACCAGCAGCGGTATTGCGGTAGTGTAGTAAACACCCGACGAGCCGGCGCGGACACGTTTTTGTTTCAATAGGGTGGGCGGGAGAAAAATAACAACATACCACGGTCTGCTATTATTCTGAAAGCATTTTTCGTTACACACACGCGCATATGTATGTCCGCGGTGAAAAAACCCGGTAGAATTCATTGTCGGATCAACGAAACAACGAACCGGGCGAAAACAACAAATTTCGGGTTTATTAAATTGCAATATTTTACACGCGGAACCCACTGCGCTTGTCGGTCGGAAACTCGACGACGTACGGCTTCAACAACGGTGTCCTCCGCCCGAAAAGGGTTCTCGTTTTCCCTGCGACCGGGATAATAAAAATGTAACCGGTATGCCGCGCGCAACCCTCTCTCTACCGGACACACGCTGGTGTAAGTTTTCGGGTTTTTTTTTTTTTTGACCCTTACTTTGACTAAAAATAAAATACTACATTGGCGACACGACGCTGTATTACGTGTCATGCACAGCAGCAACAGCGACAACGCGACGTTCCACGAGTGTTTATGAACACGCTTAATTAAATTTTTTCCGAAAAGTTTTTTTTTTTTCGTTCGTTTTAATGACTACGGGGGTGGCCGAACATTCCTCCCGCGATTTCAGAATATATCACATTCCATGTAAAACGATCATAAAACAATGCATTTAAAACAACGGCGTGAAAATCTTCCGCGAGGACAACACCGCTAATCAAATACAATAGCTACCTATTCAAAAGATAATTATACATAATTTTTTTTTAATTTTTTTTTCGGAAAACCTTTATACTAGTTACGACAAAACAAATATAACACGTACATACGATTACGGTGTGGGGTTGGCCGTCATTTCAGAAATCGATAAGTTTTCGAAAACGGTACTGAAAAACACGGATAATGGCATGATAGCAGTGGCGATGACATTTGGTAAAACGACCTTACGGGTTTGAGAAACGAGTCGAGTAAAAACACCGGAAACAGAACACCGGAAGAATATTTGGGTTGTTCAAACAGGCGCGCGCGGCGTCTAATTGCAAAACATTTTGGCCAACAACCAAAATAATATTTATCAACGGCAATAACGCTTAGGAAATTCACAATCGCATTGGTAGTTAAATAACATTAATAAATACTAACAACTAATAATAATAATAATAATTTGCGTTGTTAATTCTCTGGCATCAAACTGTATTTGGAGAAAATGTTTTTGGTTATTTTTGGTTTTAATACTATTACGGTAAATAAACACATACATATTATTAAAACGGACATCTTTTTCTTATAGGCCGAAAACATGCAACGGCTGTGAAATGTGCCGATGTGCGTGTGTGTGGGTAGATATTGGTCTTGAACACGTAACGAGAAAAATATGATGATTCGGAATAAAAACTACTCAAAATAGCAACCCGCGAGGACAATTTCGAGGAGAGAAACAAGTTTCAGATATAATGATATAAATACACGGAGTGATATTTTTACGTCACATATTATTGTTGTTATTGTAATTATTATACACATAGATTTGTGATGATTTCGATAATATCTCCACCACATACAACACACGCCGGCGGCTACTCAGCAATAACAACCGGCGAAAGGATTATTATAATCGCGGCTAGTGATTTATCGTCTAGTAGTATTCGTATTAGTTTCATAATGTATTCCTTTATGAATAACTAGACCTGGACGCGCATATTCGGAACACAAAGAAACGTTAGGTATATTATTTACATTCTTACGGCCCCGTCTGAACAACAAAACGCAAAGCGTTAATAGTTATGGAGTTACGTTCGATGTCACGTGATAGACGTCCTTCGACTGATTTTTTGACGAGATGACGAGAAGACCACGTGGCGAATCAAAATTGTATTAATTTGCTAAAAGATGAGTAATACAAATCTTTTTGCAGTATCGATCTTTTCGGGGATTGTTCGGGCGACGGTGTAAAGTAGTCGGTGTGGTTATTCGGGACGGTGCACGAGACAGAAACTTTAGGAAAAGAGGGTCGGAATCCCCTAATAAAAAAAAAAAACAAAAGGAACGAGAGAAGAAGGGGACAACAGAAAAGGACACGCGTTTTTCGCCCCATTCTTACTAGAAATATATTTGCAGACGGCCAGCGGGGGAAGGAAAAGGGAAGTTTGGAAAAAGCGTTGGCGGTGGTTACTCACGCGCGCGCCGACAGTCTGACTAGGGCAACAATATTAAATTCGTATGTTCACGACGCGACGGCCGCCGAGGCACACACGATAATACGCCGGCCGGTGTTTACTGTTGACACGCACACGCGGGCCGCATACCAACTTAATCACGAAAAAGCCTAAGAATGCATCGTGTATTCACACGATAATCATAATAATACAAATTGTAGTAGCGTTAGAAATAATGTTTATTAAACGCAATTGGTAAACCATTCGTTGCACCCCGAACCCGAGAAATGTTCGAAGGGAATCGTAAAAATGTAAAACCGAAAAACTTTCGAATCCTAAAAAAGCGTACAAAAAACATAATATGTATAATTAATGTAACGGAAAATATAGTGTTTAATTTAACGAAATATGATAAAATCTACACTTATATCCTACGCTAAGCGTTCGTGATGTACACAGCAAGTATAAACTTAGACAACCCGATCTCGAAAAAATAGCAATTAAATCAGTAGTTCAATGAACAAAATTGAAAAGGATTATTGAAATTAATAAAACATTTTTTTTCTCGTAAAGCGAAAAATATTTCCGAACATCGTGAGTTTTACCAAAGCAGTTCTTTGTTGATTTCTCTGACAATGATCCCGGGAAAGATTGTGTGAAACGCATAAAGAAAAAAGGTGAACCGGATGAAAATCTTACCTTTCGAAAACGTCTTTGAAGCCAGCGGCGGCAGCGGTGGTGGCGGTAGACGCGCCGCTTCGCCTCTTGGACGAGGAGGAGCCACCGGAGCCGGAGGTGCTGGTGCCGGAGCCGAACGATCCGGAGTGGGCCGGTGACACGCTGCTGCTGGTGGAATTGGTGCCGCCAGTCAGGGGTGAACTGGATCCGTTTGAAGAGCCGGACAGGCTGCCCGCGCGCAACCGCAGCTCCGCGTAATCGGCCATGGTCATCAACGGTTGGACGAGGGCCGCGGGCTTGGGCTGTTGCCGGCGCTTCTTCTTCTTGCCGGTGACGGCCGCGTGCGCCTGGACGACGTTGCCGTCCACGACGTCATCGGCCGTGCAACCACCGCTGCCGGACGACTGGCGGCGCGCGGCTGACGACGGCCACTCCGAGTCCTTCTTGAGGTATCCGCGGCCGCACCGGCAGCCGCACGCCTTGAATGCCATCTCGTAGCCCTTCTGGTTCATGTTGACCACGTTGTTGTTGTTCACGTTAACCGTCCACAGGTCCTTGATGCGCCTGCCGCCGTTGCCGTTGGCGTACGAGGCCGCCGCGTTCTTCATGTACGCCAGCACCAGGCGTTCCCACGCATCGAAGCACTCGCGGTGCATGTACCGGCCCGCGGTGCAGCCACCGTCGCTGCACACCACGCGGGCGTACAGGTCGGCGGCCCGCGGGTCTTCGGGCCTGATGGGCGCGGACCGCATGACGCAGTCGCTCGTGGGCACGCAGCACTCCTGGTAGAGCTGCTGTTGCTGGTGATGCAGCTGGAACGGCGTCTGGTGCTGGAACAGCTGTTCGACGGCCGTGGTGGTGGTTGGCCCGAACAGGTCGACGAAGTGCCCGATACCGTTGAAACCCATTGCGTTCCTGCGCGGAGCCATTCAATGACGACGACGACGGCCACTGGGTGCAACGGACGGCGATGGTCGCATGCCGCGCGTCCGCGGACCGACGGGTGGGCGAGACGGTAGCAGAAACAGTTGCTTTGGGTCGGTATTAGTAGTAGTAGTAGCAGTAGTAGCGGTAAGCGGTTACGTGTTGTAAACGCACTCGAGGAGTCTTACGTGGACGTATCTCGCGTTTTCGATTGGTGTTCCGTCGACAAAACACGCGACAGATCTGCTGCGTACTTGCGACGATCGTTCGTACGGATAGGAGAAAACGCGTGGACGATTTTTTTTTTCTTAAATCGTAGAGATTCGAAAAAAAAAAAACAACGAAAAATAAATTTAAACAATAATAAATTTAATAACGATTTGTACTTCGTCACAGGTGTGCGAGGAGTGTGTGTGTGTGTATGTGTATGTGTGTGTGTGTGTGTGTAGTGTGTTTGAATTTTGTACGGCGTAGCGCGTGCGGCACGGACGACGTACGGCCACTTTCTATTTCGTTGACCGACTGTGCGCGCGCCGGCGGTAAGACGCGAACGCGCGAAACACCCGCGCGGTGGCGGCGGCGTCGACGGCGACGATACGCGGCGGTAACGCGCGCGCGCCCTCTTCGTCGCCCGGCCCCCCACTCGTTCTGTCTCGTTTGCGCGCGCCCGTCGTCGCCCCGATGTTCCCGCCCGGTTTCGCGCGTGCGTCCGGTACGTTCGCGTGCGTGCGCGTTCGGGTCCCGTGAACGAGTGTAACCGGCGTGCGTGCGCGACGGTCACAGTCAAGGGCAGCGGTGGTGGCGCGCACCGCGGCGGCGGCGCCGAGACCACTTCTCCCCGCCGCGCGCCCGGGGGTAGCAGCGGCGTGCGCGTCACGTGATCACGTATCGACACCACGGGGGAACGCGGTAACTGCGCAGTCCAGGTCCGGCCGACCGCCGTCCGTTAAATTTTTAAATTTTCCGACCCCCCCTTCTTCCGGAGAAGCGGAGTCCACGCGGAAAACCCGGTCGTGTTCGGTCTTGTTTTCGTTTTTTTTCCCCCCGGCCCTGCGTGCTCGTTCAACGCAAAATCGACGACCGTTAGATGAGTTCGGTGTGGAAATCGTTTCGTGAAATTTTACGAAACAAACGATTGCTACGGATTCTATGATAATCGGTTTCGGCGAAACCATCCGATACCAAACCTGAAATAAGTATTGACCTTCCCCCGTACCCCAAAAAAAACACGTTACGTTCGAAAACTCCGAAATTAATTGGGTAAATGTAAAATGTGGTCTTATATATTATATGTTATCATTAGGGCTCGGAAGTTGTTGCATTTGCATGATTTTTTTGAACCATTAGATTTATTGCTAAGCAAGCTAGAAATTCATTCCAAGACACTACGAAAAACATATCAAAAGTTTTTAGTGCATATTTTTGCATATTTAGTGATTTTTAGATTTTAGAGCATATTTCTTAATTTTACAATTTTTTAAAGCATATTTTATAATTTATGGAGATTAGGAGATTCAACATGAAAATTTGTAAATAAAAAAATAAATACATTCATATTCAGAGACCTTACTAAATATTCTTGTATCGTATTATTCAAATTTCCATTTGACATTAAAAACTGTTTTTCCCCTATGGGTTAATATGATATAATATTAATATATATACATAAATTACAACTACAGATAGCTTTATCTAAAATAGAATATTATACAAATCTAAAATAGAAACAGCTGCTATCAAAGTACGACGATTTTCTATAAATACTTTTATAGGAAAATAACTCAATGATTATTGACTATTGTTAATGGCATTTATAGACCTACCGCTTAGATATTTTTGTCAGTTCCGGCTTATACGTCCGTGTTATCTGTTGTAGTTAGTAGTTCTATGCGTCATTCTTGTTTCAATTACCTACTTATATTATTTTTATTTCATAATGCCGAAAACCAAACAATCTGCGAAAAATCGTTTGAATAGTTTTTTTTTGGAATATGGTACGGATATATTCAAAACCGACGGAAGTATTTTATTCTGTAAGTTATGTGAAGTGAAAGTTAACAGTGATCGAAAATTTGTGGTCAACACGTTAACACTGAGAAACATAAACGAGCAATTATTAGTAAAAACGTAAAAAACACAAATTCTGAAATTCAACAGCTAGTAACTAATACTTCGAAAAAGTGTCTTTTTTCACACGATTTGTGTAAAGCATTATTGTCAGCAAATATACCACTTTACAAAATAAGTAATCCTCAATTAAAATCATTTTTAGAAAAGTATACGTCAAGAGAAATTCCTAGTGACTCGACACTACGCAAAACTTATGTCGACGACATATACGAAGAAACTATAAAAAATATAAGAGAACAAATTAAAGGAAATAAAATATGGGTGTCTATCGACGAAACAACAGACTCTGAAGGCAGATATGTAGCTAACGTTATAATAGGAACTTTAAATACTGACGCACCGGGAAAAACTTATTTGCTAACAACCGAAGTTTTGGAAAAAGCAAATAATTCAACGATAGTTAAACTTTTTGATCATTCAATGTTCGTCCTCTGGCCAAACGGAATTCGTCATGATAACGTCCTATTGTTTGTGACCGATGCCGCACCATACATGGTGAAAGCTGGGCGAATACTTCAATCACTGTAATCTAAAATGATACACTTAACATGTCTCGCACACGGTATCCATAGAGTAGCCGAAAGTATACGGGAAAAGTTTAAGAAAGTTGATAAACTTATTTCCAGGGTTAAACAGGTGTTCTTAAAAGCGCCTTCACGTGTTTTAGTGTTTAAAAGTGAAGCACCAGCCATACCACTTCCACCAGAGCCAATAATAACTAGATGGGGTACATGGATAATGGCAGCTTCCTATTACTGCAAATATTACAAGGATATACGTAGAGTATTACTAAGTATAAATTCTGAAGATGCAATTTCTGTTAAAGAAGCTCAACAGTTAATTCAAGATCCCAATATGGAAGCTAAATTAGTATACATACATTCAAATTTTGGATTTATACCGGAATATATTACGAAACTTGAAACACAATATATTTCACTATCCGAAGCATTATCTGCAGTTAAATATGTCCAAAATAAATTAAACGACTGTGAGGGTGAAATTGGTTTTGTGGTATTTCAAAAATTCAATAATGTATTGGAGAAAAATTGTGGATTTAAAACGATACTTAATATTTCAAAAATATTAAGTGGACAAGAAAGTTCAATGGAAGGTCTTCCTGATGATTTGACCGGTGACGATATTACTTACTTCAAATATGCGCCGATTACGTCAACTGATGTTGAACGTAGTTTTTCAAGGTACAAAACTTTGCTCGTGGATAATCGGCGATCTTTCAATTTTAAAAACATTAAAAAAAGTTTAGTGGTCCAATGTAACACTTTGGAAGGTAAGAACAAAATTATATCCAATGCATTTTAATTATTAATTAAAATACTTTTTAATTAGGCATGTACCTGGTGGTTTTTTCTAATTTAGTAATTTGTGTTATGTATTTCAGGTATATAAATATAACTCGACAGAAGTGCATTTTTTTACTCAAGGAACATTTTTAATTTTTAAAGCGACTTTTTTATTATTTTTTTATTTAAATTATGATTAATAAATATAAATAAAAATAACTTTTATTACTTTGTTTTTTTTTTTATTAACAAATTTAAAAAAATATTTGTGCTAATGAAAATGTTGTGTAAAATAATTAAATATAAGTGCATATTTTTAGAGCATATTTTTACTTTTTTAAGCGCATAAGTGCATACATATTTAGTACTTTTTAAGTGCATTAAGTTCCGAGCCCTAGTTATCATCCACTTTTTCATGTCTAACAGAACGGTCTCCTTATTCATTCGTGTTCGTGATGAAAACATTTATGCAATTATTTGTAAAATACAATTTGTAATAATTTGAATAACTTGCATCGTAGTGTGATGTATAACTTCTTAGTCTTCAGAGGAAGTACTTAAGTTATTGCTGAAAAAGAACAATTTTTAATTTATTCCCTTTACCGATTACGGAATATTGTTCGTGTTCATGATGGTTAATTACCAACAGATTCTCAAGAATTAACCATATCTCCACAAATTAATTTATATCGACAGTTTCACTTATTGAAAAAATTGCTGTCGAAAAAAAAATGTTAAAAGGTAGCTTAGATTCTGCCGAAGTGAGGTCTCGGCAGGTCTACTCTGTTTTTAAATAGTAATAATTAATTAATAGTTGAATTTTTAAACAAACGAAATTTTAATATTAATTATTGTTTTTATATATTATTATAGAAAAATACTAGCTATATTTGGCATTCATACTTCGTACACGTTCATAACTCCTCCATTTGCCACCGTTTATTGTTGAGGTTATGGTATCGCTACTCGTTAGACGACTAAAATGGGATAGATTATTTCTAAAATAATTGTTGCGTTTACTGCAGTTTATGGTATACTTGACGATAAACATTTGAGATAATGAGTACATACAATTAGTTATTTAGTACCGAATTATTAAGAGTATTTTATAAATAGAATTTTAAATGACAAATAATTAAATTAAAATTTTCAATTGAAAAGAATAAATTTGCACACATTATACTTACAACCGGGTGTACCCTAAATGTTGATCCTCGACATGTACTGTCATACACTTCGTAATTATTAGGCCTCTACTTCCACCCTCCCTACCGGTTGTTCCTCTATGTTAATGAAGAAAATATATAAAACGACGGTGAGCCCCGCGAGAGTAATATAAATATTATTTCGTTCGTGAGCTGAATAAAAAATGGAATTACGTTAATTATAGGTAGTAAAAAATAATCTACTCGACACGAAATGCTGGGTAGAGTTTGATAATCGATGAGAGATTTCGATTTTTACATGTCCGAGAGGCTTATGTGCGCAACGATGGCGTGTAAATTAAGAATATGGTCTCAAAATACATTGGTTGAATGGCAAATGGTTTTTTTCGCGGTTGTGCACTGAAAACGATAACATACATGAAATAATTTGAACCGTGATTTATGAGGAGAAGAAAAATTTCCTATAAAAATCTACTCGCGGCAGTGATACTTTCGGATTCTAAAATACAACTACATCGGTTACTGCACATAAATAACACTGTGAAACATTAAAATTGTACATAGGAACACGTTAATTATGATTTATGCGACGAAAAAATTGTAAATTACAATGGATAGTGTCAGTTCTGGCGGTAAAGATTTTGGCACGGTATGTCACCGTGTTTGTCGAATCGCAAACCAAGAATCAACGACGATCAGTCGCGACGGGTGTTCTCGATAAGGCGTCTTCTTCGCTATAGACGGTCAAGGAGATCAACGATGGAGATTTCGGCCGAATTTGTTCGTAAATCGTTACTAAACGACACGATATAAGCCCACCAGTAAACAGCCGTAGCCAGAGACGCGATATCCTAAAAGTACCATGTTTTACTGTATCTCTTTTTGGTATTTTTTTTTCTAGTTGTTCAGGTTGTTTTTTCTTCTACCGAAAAACAGTATGATAAACGGTAAACGTGATAATGATTAATTTTGTTATTTATTATTATTATTATTTTTTTTTTATCCCACAATTTGCATGAACCGACAAATTTTTTTTTCATTAAAATCTCAATAGTATTTATTTAATAGGAAAACGTGTTAAATAATAATCATTTGTGATAATCCGAAGTTCTATTAATGAGAATTTGAAAAAAATAATAAGATTCTTAAACTGCATCATCACTTAGCTGAAAAAACGCGTGTTTGCGTAAAATCAAAAATACCTTCTCTTTACCAATTTTTTCAAACTACAATTATTTCAGTTATACATACAAATTAGAGATGGTTCGGTCGCGACTGAATCAATATAAACGAGTCAGTCGATTGACCGAATTGCGACTGAACGATGTACTCTGTCCAATCGATCTTTAGGTCTTTTTATGGTTTTGAATGAAACTTTTATTTCAGTCTTGATAGAACTAATAGTAAATTATGACTGACTGAAACTAAATAAAAATTTTGATTTCTCGTACATATGGTAATACTGTCTACGGCAGAGGTTCCCAAACTTTTTATAGTACAACCCATTTTGGAAATTATTTCAGTTTTGACGACCCAAAATAATATCATTGACCTTTTTTTTTTTTTGCTATTTTTATCATTTTGAATTAAAGAAAAATATTACATTTATAAAACAAAGTTTACACTGTTTTTTTTTTTGCTGTTTTCATCATTTTAAATTGAAGAAAAGTATTATATTTATAAAAAAAAAGTTTATTCTATGTAATTTAATTAGTAAGTATATAATTTTAATGTGAAGGATATAATTGTTTCCTATTTTTCATAGCTGGATTGATATCCATTTTTTTATTTTGATTGCAAAGAACTTGTTGTAAGCTCATCATCAATAAATATTAATAATTATATCAATAAATCAATTAATTTTCTCTTTTAACCGCTGACTCAGATATTATCTCTGTTTCTTCAATTTTTGTAGAACTTTGAGTTATTGACTTTTTATTTAACCATTTGTCCATAGTAACTGTACAAAATCACAAAAAAAAAAACGAATTTATTGGTTATTTGAAAAATAGCAAGATTTAAACTGCGTGCATGTATCGTATTCAATGTACCGTTTGTTACTGAAAATAATCAATTTATTTGAACGTCATACAGGTACTAATTTGTTTCAAATATATTGCTATATTTTCAATTATCATTAATTCGATTGCGTTGTGTTGACACAGTCGAGCATAGACATATAAAAAAATATTATTATGTCTATTAGTCGCAGTAAATTTGTAATTGTCACAAACGTAGATAACAGTTTATAATAAAACTAAATAAATAATTAAACATCAACCATAAGTAATAGAAACACATGAAAAATATAATTGCGACCCCCTTATGGGTCATGACCCACAGGTTGGGAACCTCTGGTCTACGGCATAGGCACAATTAGAGTAAAAATTTGGGGGCTACAACCCTTCCCATATATTTTTAAATCACTACCTGCTTGTTGAAAGGCAAGTAAAACTTAATAATAAAAAATAAAACATTAATTCACTTTGGAGTATAGGTAACAAATTTAATATAGTTTTTAAATTTTATATTTTTATTATTCAAATTTTGTTTAGCAAATGAATTCAATATAATTTCAGTATCTACAATAATATCTCTCTCAATATCAAGTAATGCCAATTTCGAAAACCATTCCTGTGACATATTAGACCTGAGATAATTATTAATTCTTCTCATTGCAGAAAGTGATCTTTCACAAGTAGCCGAACTGACCGGACGAGTGATAGCCAATTGAATCATTTTATAAAGATTTGAAAATATATCTTTAGATATATTTTCTTTAATGGTTAAATAGTTAGGAACTCTTTTTATTCAATTTTTCAAAACAATCATCTCACATTTCAAATCATTAGGGATGACTTCAAATAAATTCTGTAGAGTAAAATACAAAGATACAATTTTTGAATGTAAAACAGTAATTATATAAAAAAAATAACCTTATACTGATTTATAAGTTATGATGATCCTTCAAAGTTTAATTTTAATAAGTTATCTAAACAAGTCACAATTTGAATGATCTCTTCAGAAAATATTTTTTTCATTTGACATAATATTGTATCTAATACTGGATTAATAGAGCAACGTATCTAAGACCGTGGTTATAATATTGATACTAAAAATAAATAATAAAAATGTATTTTATTCATTTTTTCAGTAGTAATCACCTATTTTTTTTTATTTATCAGTATAATAATATAAAATTCTGCATGAATTTTGGGGGGCTTTGAATGTTTTTGGACTGGCTTAGCCTCTTCAGCTCCCCACTTTAATTGCGTCTATGATCTACGGCTTATTTTCTGTTTACGAGTTTGAGCTCTAACCTATCCTTTATCCTGATAGTTTTCTTACGTTTAAGAATATGTCTCTAATCAATTTCTGTTACTGATTTAACTGATTTAAAAGAAAATTTATTGACCTAATGATAAGAAAAATATTGGATGATTGACCAAAATTACTGAAAGAACCGAATCATTCGATCGAATCACTAGACTGACCCGATTTAAATGATACGAATTATTCGAACGACCAAAAATTCCCATCTCTAATAAAAATAGTCTTGATTTTATCGGAATTCGTATTGAAACAAGAATACGAATTTGATAAATATTTTAGAACTGTATATAACTGGTAGAGATAATTGAATTTTATGATGAAAATACTTCGTCTAGTCTGGTTTAAAAATTAATAACAATCGTTTTATTTATAGAATTGTTCATATTTTTCTCGGAATATGTATCATACAGGAAATCCGGTTTTATTAAAATAATTTGATTCGAATAACTGGCGTTCGCGGACAAATGTGACTTATTTACAAAATGTATAAAAATAACTATAATAGCGTGTAGCAAAGATTCATATGGAATAACGTCCATTGATCGGTTTCTAAAAAAATAGTGCCATGTTTGCCTGTTCATAGCTATAAGTAAAAATAAAATAACAATATTTATTTCTTTCTTCATAGCTTCAATTAATGATCTTTATGGCTTTCAGTGCAGTCCATTGTCTGTCCCTACCACAGATACATAATAGTGAACTATTCGTTCGTGAACTTAACATCTTTACGTTGTAAAGTTATACAACTCGGTATGAGTTCTTATAAGCTCAATTAATTGTTCGTTGTTAATGGTGAAATTTGTAAGTGTCGTAAAAACAATTACATACAAGTTGTATGATACAACGACAACGGTGTATAAAATAAAGATGTTAAGTTCATGAAAGAATAGTTCAAATGAATCTTGATAAATTATTCTGACCTGTTCCAGTACCTATAACAGTTCACAGTTCAAAAAATAAATTGATAGAATTGTGTATTGTAAACTGTAGTAGAGTTCGTGAACTGTTTATGGTGTTTTTATTATTTATGTATGTTTATGTTGTAATTATTGATAATAGATATATTAATTTACTACTTGTAGGACCTACTAACAGTGATAAGAAAAATCGTTCATATCGTTTGTGAAATCAAATTGTATGAATTATTTAAACTCGTGAACTTGATGAACTATGTGAACTAATGAACTTTTCCTTAAATGGGACTGGAAATTCCTTTTTTTTTTTTGCCTTTAACATTCAGAATAAAAACATAACACGTAAATTGTTTCCTCTTTATAAATCAACTGATCGATTGTATGTCTACAGCTGACACAACGTACTGTACCGAATCTACGGGAATGGGAGTGATGTTTTCGATAAATAGCTCGGGCGTAAAATTTATTACGTTTAAAAAATTCCATATTCATTAAGATTTATAAAAATGTAAATGATTTCGAATCGGTCAATATAATTATAAATGTATTGCCAATGGTCGATGAGTATTAGCGTTGATAATGAATTATAGCATTTATAATCAACGGTATTAGGTAAGAATTTATTTTTAAACTATTTATTTTTTTAATAATAAATAACAATTATATCCGAAGAGACGATAATAACACGGTTCCACGAAACTACTTTGTATGGTAAAGGCTCAGTTTAACAGAACGCGGGCTGACCGCACTACTGACCTGCGGTGTCTGCGATGTTAAACAACGCAAGGGCAATTTCAGGATCGGACGCTGACAGTCGCATCACTTCGCTGGGGCAGCCACGCTATTTTTAATCACCATAATGTAATCCTTGGTAATACAACGCCGGCGTTCTGCTTGACCCAGTCTTTTAGAGGATAATTCCCGACAAAATAATCAAATTTATTGTAGTGACAGTATCTTCTAAATCTATATATATATATATTAGTGAAATACGAATTCTAATTAGTGTTCTTTTTCAATAAAAAGATAAGAAAAATACCTACCAAAAATAGGACGTATTTTAATTTCTTTATTGAGTGTAAAAATATCTATATGTAAATTGGTTTAGGAATAAATGGATAATGTGTTTCGAAACGGTGCACAACCACTACCTAATCGTATGTAAACAACAGTTGTTTAACAATAGTTACTATTGCTCGAACACCTGAAGGCAGAAGCAAATCTCAAGAATCAACGGTTATTAAAAAAAAAATTCATACGATTATCGACGTGAATTTAGAAGCACGAACTCCAACAATCAAGAAAACCAAGTTTCCATCTATTTGCCACGGTGGAAACTGTATAGCGAACAAATACTCGGAGATTTTTCTCAGTTTCAATGGCGTTCTTGCTGTGCACGAATCTCGGACAACGAAATTCAGAAAATATATTGATTACAAAAGTTATTATTACCTGTTTATACCGGAAGCTCTAAACATATGAATACGAAAATAAGTTACAAACCGCAGACCGTTTTTTCATATTTTGTCCCCTCCCCCAAAAGAACAAAGTGTTTTGAAATCGGACGTTTTACATTCACTCCACTTGTACACGCAACTGACGAACACGCTCGGACGTACCCGTTTTATCGCAAACACCGTACGGACGAAATAAAACGTTTGCAAAAACACGAGTCGGAGACGTATGCCGCTAGGAGCTGGGCCGCGAGCAGAGGGATGCGGAATCGTTTATGAATCAATCGTTATCACTAGTGAACAGACTTTAATGTCATAAAATTAAGATAAATGTCCAAAAAAAATACGACTTCATTCTTTAAAAAAATGTGCTAAAAATTTTTAAAAACACAATTTACAATTACAGATTTGTGTATTATAATTTATTAATATTGTTATTAGAACTTAAAATTTTAATTTATTATTATTTAGTTTTATATTAGTTATTGGTCGTTATTGCGTATCGTAGGTAGTAAAAATAATAAATTTATGAAACAAAACGAACAATTTTAAACAATTTACGTTTAATATATATTTTTAAAAATTTCATAATATCAACCATTTTATAACCATTATATAATACTAACCATGCAACAAATATATATAAAAATGACTTAATTAAGATAAAAATATGCTAAAAATGCAAAACAAAAGGCACATTTTTTAATTCCTCAATGTACGAGAAATGAACTTTGTGCTTGGAAAGCAATGTTTCCGGACATTCGGGAAAAAATGCAATTTGCATTCAAACCCGTTCCCTGATTATCGCTATTATTACCGACCGCGGAGGGACCGTGGCTGGAACCGTTCCAATCGCCGTACCGAGGCCGCCGGCAGAAGTCCAACAATTACGCAGTGGTCGCGAGCACGTCTTTGGTACACGTTTCCACGTAGCAAAGAACAACGACGGCAACGGAAGTGCATGACGAAGAAACAAACGAAGAACGCCGTGGGGGAGAGGAAATTTATGAAAATCTCTCCGTCAAGACGGTCTTGGCCGGAGCTATGCGCATAACTTGTCGATCGGTTAACTTGTCGTGCCAACCGTGCGGCTGCGATCGGACATTTTTTTCCTCGTTAAACGTTTGCCAATTCTTACGTTTTTCGGTAACGGCTGACATACGCTTTTACCATCAGTATTTTTAAACATTTACGCATTCACGATCCTTAGATGCATTTGTGTTACTGAACTGATAACTTCCAACTTCGTGGTTCCCAATAGGGCCCCGTCCAAACTTCCATTACCCATTCCAGCTCGATGTACCGCAAAGTAGTAATCACAGTGACTAGGATTTATACGCAAACGCTTACCTACAGATTACGTGGAATAATTTCGATTGTAAATATCGACGTTTTGCAATGCGTAGAATCTACGCCGTAGATTATATGGTTAAATTATTTTTTTTAATTTTTTTTTTGCACATTTCAATTAAAATGCACGTCGATTACATTTCTGGGTAGTTGCATAAATTTTGTATGCGTTAAAATGACAATGGTAATCTTTATGATTCTATCTTTATTGAAATTGGTTGTAACACACAGCACATTTGAAAAAACCAATTGTTTTGACGTTTTGGGGAACGGATTGTCTGACGCAATCCATCGACGAACCTACCCGCAGACCATATGGTTAATAATGTATTCACGGTTACCGCCGTACGCACGAGGTTGCCAGAATGTGTCCAGGCACTCCCCAAAATTTTGTTAACAAGACCCTACGATTTAGGTCTAATAATAAGGGACCCGTATTTTAACCGGTGTTGCTCAAATTGAATGTAATTTATTAGAAAATATTTGGTAAAAAATAGACTACGTTTCGTAATTGAAAAAATAGAAGCTAAATGTTCTAAATATTCATACAACAATATCTCGTTAATAATAGAGCAGTTACAATTTTCTGGAGAGGTACAAATCATAAACAAGTGAAGCTTCCCGAGCGAAATATCAATATTCGAGGAAACAAAATATTAAATAAAGCGTTGGGGTTACGTTTATTTAATTATTTGTACATTATAATTTATTAAATATACTTACTCGTTATGTTCAGATAGGGCCCAAAAGTACTGTAGGTCGTCCCTAAAACACGAGTGTGCTAAAGCCTATTTTCGCATTGTAATATTACTTGATATTCAAACGGTATATACATGCACGCAGACCACAACCAACGGTGTTTTTGTCTCAGTTCTGTCTACGAGCAACGATAAAGATCGCTATGAATACTCTTTGCATCGTGCGCGTTCTGAGTAAAAACGAATTATCAAGGTTCAAGGTTTGATCTGTAAAACGCATACTTACCGTGGCATAGTCGTTGCTTTTGCGATTATGCAAATATGTTTCGTTTCAGCAACGTGCGCGTAAGGTAGGTTAGGCACGGTCTTGTTTTGATGTTTTTCGTCTCGATGCGAAATTACGTAACACTGCAAATCGGTTGCTTGTTACGTGATTCCTGTTCCGAATTGATTTGGACGGTTCATCAACGAACGGCTTAAAAAAAATCTTTTTTTTTTCCTTAAAAATTGATCTCGCTTACGCCGCAACGTGAGTTTCATTGGGGGGGGGGGGGGCTCGAATGCACAGGTTTCAGATTTTCCGAACGATTCAAATGTTTGGCATTATAATGTCGATTGAACACTGAATAATGATTCAACTAATACTGCAAATATTAAATAAAATAATAAAATCGAACGTCGGAGTCAAAACCAAAATTGTATTCGTTTGAATTTAATTCATTCGTTTCAGATAGGATTAATGCAAATGGAATAAATTAATGATTTCGATTTAGTGCTATACATAGTGCTCAGTGCCGTTCACCGTTGATAAGTCGAAAGATTTACGTTGACTGTAAGTACTGGAATGTAGGGGACACATCATACCGGCGGCGTTCGAACAAATGGTGTTCGAAAAGTTGCCTAACCGTTGCTCCTCAGAAAAGAAAACTACTGAAAATAATTGGACGACACATTTCCTCGGTCACTCTTTTTACGTCGTTAATTGCCTCTTGAAAATCTTAAGTCTATCTGCTCCAATCAAAACGGCGCAATTCGTTTTCACAATTTTTCGATTCGTTTCGCGACTTACGATTTATTTTTTAATTCACGGCCGTCTTCAGGACTTTATTTTAAATTAAAAAGAATATTGGTCGTATTTACGTTAAAAAGAAATTATGTCTACCCCGGATTTTACTGTCGACAAAATTATAGAGGAAGAAGTTGATTTTAAGCGCATTACAGATAAATATTAAAATTACTGTTGTAGCTGTGACGTTACTCTTTTGAGTTATTTTCTATTTTAAGAGTGGGTGAAAAGATTATTCCCTCCCATCCCAATAGAAATATAAAGGTACGCCATTGGCTGAACTATAATAAAATCTTAAATGAAATATAATGTAAAATATGATACAAAAATAAGGCATTATGTCGTTTAAAATATAATATAATATTTCAATATGAAAAATATATAACCATACAAAAATGATACATAGTTTCTTTATACCATTACAAAAAATTTTGATTTATCTGGAAAGAAATTGTAGTAGAATGATAAAGAAAAAAGTTATTTTCTTACTTTCAAACTTAACATAAAAAATATAATCATTTTTATAATGATTCCGAAGAGAATTCACGCGAAACAAATTAATTTTAGTTATTTTTGTATTCTATCAATATTGAACTACATTTCAATTACTTTATTCAACTATTTTAAAATTATTATTATAGGAACCGATTCATGGCCATGGAATTTAAACTGTTTTGATCTCATAAAAAAGTATAATAATTATAATAGTATAACTTTATAAGGTAAGAACAATTTCTATTATACTATAAAGTTTTCTATGAGTATTTCTAAAATAATTTAAAATTTTGATTGATTAGATACCTATTGAAAAGTTTAAAAGATAATACAGTCAGTATACACTGAGTGTGGCAAAACTATTTAACCAATGTAATACCTTTTTTTACAATGAATATTTAAAAAAAGTTTTATTTAAATTATTATTTTATCTTGGCGCATCATTTTTTTTACATTTATCATTTAAATAATTTTTATATATTTTTGTAATGTTTAAAAATAAGAAATGAAAAATTAAAATTTTTAAAAAAATTTTTAAGAAACGATATTAAAACTTTAGACATCTACATTTTTCTAAAAAAAATGGATTTATCAAATATTATATTTTATTATTGTATTTAAATGATAGCGCCAAGACATAATAATAATTAAAAAAAGTTATTACATTTGTTATATAGTCCTGTCACACAATGTATATACATATATATAAATATTACAATAAATTTAGTACATGTACTTAAATGTCATAAAGTATCGTAATATATACACATAATATTTTAAAATTTGAGAAAAAAAAGTCGATAGCATTTTTTTATTTTCTATTTTTCGTGTATAGTAAATTGATATCTGATTTAGAGTTACATTATTTACAAATATTGTGAATATAATTCTTATAAAATCTGCATCGAGAAATGGAAAATACATACTGAATTCGTAATAAATCACTGTCAATTAAATAGGAATCGGTGTCTCAACAATCTCAACTACCAACGCAATGATTTTTAACCACTGACCATTAGCACATATTATTGTATATTTTATAATTTGTACTGGCAATAAGCTGAAGTACGGTATTTTTTATGTAACATTAAAACAAAGTCGAAACGTTAGGAGAACCTGTACAGTTTGAAATAAAAATTAAAAATCACATATATTTTAAAAACTATAAACATCCATTAACCAGGTTTATAACACGAAAACATGAGTGTTACTGGAGAGTAATGTCAATTACCCAAGAGCTTCTTGGAAAAGAATATCTAATTGTTGTAAAATCTGGTCTAATAGTTCGAAATTGTAATCATTATCAAGTATTAAAAAAAAAAAAAAAATGTTTTGACAATTCACTGTTCGGACGAACAAATAATTCAATAACACGGACAACGCAAAACCATTATACGAGAAAAAAAATCGTTTTGTCCTTTGGTCGACGACGACAAAAAAATCGTTTCTATTCCAAACTAGTTATGGTAATCAGCTCATCAACCTACATTCGGTCGTTTCAAGAACAATTTGAGTGCATGAACACAACACTGTTATTATTGAACATTATTACCATTATTATTAGTCGGGGAAGACGACCGTTTCGAAAATTTTAACGCCATATTACGCGTGATAAATAAAATAATATATTGAACGCCGTGTTATTGTCGTTCGATCTAAGAACAATAAGTGTCTCTAACCATAGATTAAATATACCTGTATATATATATATATATATACGTATATTTAATCTACGCTCTAACAGACGTAATACATTTTCGTACAAATTTGGAAAACAGTCAAGACCCTGGAGCCTAGTGTTTGTCTTTAGTCGTGGACGCCGTATTTGATTTTGAATAAACGCCTAGAATTTTTATTTTAATATAGAATTCGAAATATAATTGTTAGTAGTATGCAATACGTTGTAACTCGTTTACCCTGCCACAACCACGATGTTTAAAGGAGTAAATTAATCAAAATATTTATGCGTTGTAATGTATGAACGATAAAAATATATAATGAAATGTGTAATGTATACATATGGAAATACATATTCAAATGCACTACGTGTAACACAAATTCTACAAGCTTGCATCAGTTTTCGAACTTAATTATCCAAACGAATTTTAGGCCAAAAAATCACACAAATGGGAGTGGTGAACAATCAGAAACTATTGGGTATACCAATCCAATTCCTTTTTCCGCTGTACCAAACGGAAATCGGAGCAAGTATTATTTTTCCAACGCGACGAATCTCTTCGACGTATTTCTATTTAATTTCACACATTTCGGGTCGGCGAGAGCGTACAACGTATTGTAGAGAATGGACTCCATAGTGAGTAGCAGTAGTGGTAGGACAATATTTACTTGTGGTATAATATATTATATTGGTTTTTCGCAATCGTGCGCTTTATCCGTTCTTTGTCCCCCGGCCCAAACACATTTATTCGAACACACACATACACGCGCAGGTATTCCAATCATCTAGTCCTTCTTCTCCGCCTCGTTCTTATATATTATATTTTATTTATGGTGTCGAGAGATCGGAAATTTCGTAATAATAATGTCTTGTGTTTGAAGTCAAGAGATTCCTCTTTCGATCCGAAGATACCGCGAGAATAGAGTTGAAAATTAAAGAGGAGCTCTTCAAGAAAGTCCCTCCTCTCCTTGATCCACGTAAAACGTTTTTTCACCGGAAGGTTTGACGGTACTGTTTCTCAGTCATGTCGGCGCCGCACAGTTTCTTAAGTTCTCGTGTTTCAGTTTTAGTGTGGTGGCACCGAGGCATTTCATCTTAATTTTGATGTCCGGCGGCCGTAGCCTTCGCGGTGAATGCCGTCTCCACCCATTTGTCGTCATCTCTTTGTCAGGGACTAAAATTGTGTAATATGAAATGTTAAGCGTGTAGTACAAAATTAAAAAGTGTGTTGTGGTTTTATTTTCCATATTATGGTACTTGTTTACAATTTACATTTTTATAATTAAATTATTTTACATATTTTTTAAATTCCAAGATGTATCATCGGCAAAATCTAAAACACCAACTATTTTAACTGTGTTACTCGTTACTGTTAACACCGAAAAGGGAGTATGACAAAATCTTTAAGCGTGTAGTACGAAAAAGTATATATTTTAGCCTCTGGTTTTGTGTCTTCGTGGTGTGCACATCAAGATCCGTTTTTGTCGTTGTCCGCAGTCGATTTCTCGTGAAAACCGCGTCGTTTTGTGTTCCGTTTTTGTTCGATCGCGCGGTATTTACCGTTCTAGTAACTATTGCGTTGCGTTGTTTACTGGTATCGGTTTTTTGGGCGTATCTACCAACGGTCATTGCGAGTAATTGAATTGTGTTGTGTTTCGCAGCAGACACGTGAATTCATCTTCGTCGGTGACTGTGCACGTACCAAGTGTTGTGACTTTTATTTTGTATTTGTTTTATAACTGCGGTGCGCAGTCGTAGGCAATCGTCAAAGTTGCAGTGCTGGTTCGTGGGATTAAATTCACCATCGAATGCAGTCACATCCGAGCAATGGTCGCATGTTCTCATTTACATAAAGTCCGACGTTAAGGCAAACTGTATAATTTTATTGTTCAACTATTGTATTTTGTATGTATAAAATACTGCGGCGTGCCGTCGAAGGCGAATTATATCATTTTATTGTTGTATTAATTATTATTGTACGTTTAGCAATACGAGGAAAATTGTTTAATTTAATTTATTTATATTTATTATCACATGTGCCAAACAAGCAACATATTTATATTTATATATCGTACTCTTCACTAATTATTATTACTCATATCTTTTGTTTTATTTAAATTATGCAATTCACTTTTTTGTTTAACTGATTTGTTTGTTTATTATTATTTTTTACTCATTCTTATTACAAAACTGGCGAATAACATTGCTTCTTACCATTGATAGGCACTTGCTAGGCTGACATAAGTTACATTTAGTAAGCGGATGATTATTTAAAAACTTTTTTAACCTTAAGATTTAAAAATAAAAGATCAACGTGTTGTTAATTTTTATTATGCGCTAAAATAACATTTAATTTATAATTATATGCCATTTTGCCATGCGTTAAATGATTTAAAATATAAACTAATAAGAAATTAATATCAATAATTTATCTAAATATTTTGAATAATAAAAACCAAGGACTCGTGCCATGATAGGAATTTCTATATATATATATGTGTTTGTGTGTGTGTTTAAAATCATTTTTCGTCTTATACATTTCGAGCATCAGCTTAAGTGTATCAACAGCAAGCTAAATAAGGTGGACCCCGGGGAGATTTTTATTTCGTTAAAATTCGCTCTACTCACAGTCTCAATTAAAAGGGTCGGTGATTAAAAAATTACCTAAGGGTAGTAGATTAATGAATGTCCTTGTCCTACGGCATGTATAGTTTATGAATGCTTTAAAATTACGAAATTGAAAGCGACGATAACTCTTTAGCCGAAATGTCTCCCAAAGCGATTTTTACACTCAAGCCCCGGAAGAGTCGTTACATGCATTCAAATGCGTTTCTTTTCAAAACATTTCTCACTAATGTTTCCGAACTGGTCAACTCCGGTAAATTGACCGAAAACCATAAATATGTCCCTCATATATTACGGACTTCTATTGTGTAGTGAATTTTTAAATTTATGTTAATACCTTATAATAGCGGTTGCCAAACTTTTTACTTGATGAACTACGGTGCCATTTTTGGAACAGTTTTAACCCCGATGCTCTTCTCTGAATATCGTGAGAAGCATACGAAATAAATTAACATTAGTTCACCTATCACTAGTAGCGTAGTTGAGATTGGGACGATGAGTGGATCGCCCATTCCCTTCTTGGTATTTTTTATTGATGATTTTTTAATCACAGTTAAAGAGTTATAGTCTATAGGTAATAAAATAAATTATTATTTATACCCGTAATAATAAAATGCGTTAGAGCGGTTTTTTTTCACAACACATCCGAGTTTTGCTCACGGTTTTTCGACCACAGCTTGCGACGTTGTGTCCGCAATAATGATTGTAATTTAATTTAAATTTGTGTAAAAGGGTCTAATATTAACCGGTCCTATCTTGGTATTTTAAATTTTTTGTCCGATTTGGTTTAAAAGAAAAAATTAGCAATCTGTTCGGGCCGACTTATTTTATCATCAAAGTTTCGTGATCTACAAATGGTTAAGAATCGCTGATTTATAACATATTATCTAAATTAATATATAGTTAATATTCATAGTTTAATTAGTTAATATTATATAAATGATGATTAGTAGGAATGACTAAAAAAAAAAGGTTTAATATATAATGTTAACTGAAGAGTATTGAATCCAATACCTAGTTGATAGTCTGCATTGAATATCATGGGTATAATTACTATATTTTTTACTGTATTAAACGATTGTTTTTTTCTTATAATACTGCGAAATAACTAATGTTTTATACTATTAACATTAATATCCAATTCAATTAAAATAGTGAAATATATTACATAAATTAAAAGCATACATAAAAATAAAAATGTGTAAGTGCAAAAATTACAGGTCATAAAAGTATTTCAAGGTACATAAATATAGTGTATGTTACAATGTGTGAAAAAAATTATATTTTCTCTACAAACTATATTATTTGAGAGACATCCAGTGTGTCAGTCTGGCCTACACGGAAAACTGGCAATCGTCGGGGGCCCTGAAATTTATTCCTAAAATAGGGGTCAACCAGGGATGGATCTACAGTCAGAAAATTATGGATCAGGCTATTTCAAGAGGTCACTTATTAGAGCTGAAAGTGGATTATAAATGTATTCCTTGCAACAAAAAAACAATATGATCATATAATGTTTATTTTTTACGTTTATTCATAATTAACATTGTAAAAGTTTATCTAATATTATGGAATCTTACATGGGATTTGGCCTAAAGATATTTTATTTTACTGTATGAAAAACTATAACAAGGAACTAGGAAATTTGCTAGTTTAGTTGTAACTTCAACTTACATCATAATTAGCACAATTAAAAAATATAAGAAGTCTTTAGAGGGCTAATATTGTCAACAAATATTAATTGTAGGTTAGCTGACCTCCTGAACCTCTCCTAAATTCACCTCTGGACTCAAAGTAACAACTCTAATATGAAAAATCGTAGTAATTATTTTCCTAAAATTATGTTATTCTTATCTTAATCCTAAAACATTGTTGACGTGATTTAATAAAACTAGGTATAACCGCTATAGTTTATACATTTTTGTTCTCTTGATCATATATAAATATAAATACTTTGAAAAATTGAGATACGTGCTTCACATACCCGAACCTAATGATAATTCGATAATATTGGCTTTGGAAAAATATAAAAACAAAAATAAATTAAAATTTGTAGTAAAGTTCGAGCACGGCAAGAAAAAACATTTTTAGTAGGCATTTATTGAATCTTATTCCAATATTATGTTATTCAATGGTATATTGTAAATGTTTTGCCGGCAGCTCAATCATGAGCCAAACCGATAATTGAGATGTCGATTTTGATCCGTACTTTTTGTTCGATTATTAAATTGTATACGTTTTGAGTATTATTAAGTTTTTCTTAAAATCAATCGTTAAAGGTATAAAAATTATGGTCTTTTGAGAAACATTCGATGCGATCGACGCAACAGCGTCAGATTGCTCTACGAAAACTTCAACACGTCTTATCGAACTTATACAAACTGTTTGAATAATATACAGTTTTGCTTTATAAGATACCTAATCTTATACCATATACTATAAATTAATTGCTCTAAGTAGGAAGTTGCTTTGAAGTTAGGTATTTATTCGCTTTCATCTAAAGATAAGTTTAATGATACATAATTTATTTTTAAAATTCTGAATAGTAGTGATGTTTGTTCCCAAATCTTTAAAAATATAGGTTAATTGGCCCCCATATTTTATACTAGGCCCAAAAATTTTTTTTATGAGTTATTTCACGTTCAACCATATAGTTTCAATGGGCCTGTTATTTTGACGATGGATTTAACCTTCGGAATTTATCAGTATGCTTGGAGTTTTAATTAATAATTTGTGTATTTAGTTACACTAGAAATTGTGTTTATATTTTAACTAATAACCTATTGTAAATTACGCTAAGTGTAATTATTATATCATATTATACTCCTTGAGCACTCTATTACCCTTTATTTGAATATTACTAAATATATTATTATTGTATAAAACTATCCAGTATTCATATCCAAACTGATATTTTCTACTTTAACTATTCAATTATTATCTAAAATAATGTTACAAAATTAATCATCGTATTCAAAGCTCGATAGCGTTTATGTATTATATAGCCTAGGTATAAAATAAAATAGAAATTATTAATTTCCCAACAGAAAAGAAAATCGATATGTTTAAATTTATTTTACCATCGCAGAACTATGCTGGGGGGGGGGGGGAATTGAAGAGTATAGCTTTTGTCTGTTAATCTATGAATATCAGGTAAAAAGTGACTTTGATTAAACTCACTATTCTTGTTCTGAAAATTCGTATGAAAAAAGCCAAATTAAAAGTAGCAACAAAAGCTATAAATGTAATACGAACAATACTTCTTTAAAGCTTTGATCAAAAAATAAGTTGACCGCTTTTATGATCAAAACATTTTAATTTTAATGTCTCCAGTCAAGGACTGTATTTTTCAATTTGATTTCTAGAATTCAGTGCATATAGTAGTATTTAATAGAAACGAAATGTTTTCTACGAATAAAAATAATTAAAAAATACATAAGAATGTTAGATTATAAATATAACAAACGAACAATGCGAGTTTTTAATGTTATGGAATTTTAAAACAAAAAATGTATAAACTTGTTTTTCGTTTCATGTTCATAATTTTTTATTCATTATAGAAAAAATAGTAATAGAATATAGCTATTTAATGTAGATCTGCGTGTAGCTTTGTGTATCGAGTAGAAATATGTACAATGACATTTTTTTTTTACCGATTCTAGTTCTCAATTTAATGTCCTTATATAAAACGAGTGTATAGTAAAAAAAAAAAGACTACTTGCTATCTATAAAAATTACGAATTGCGCTTCTCGTCAAAAAAAAAAAAAAAATAAATAAAAATAGTAGACTTTATATTGTTGTTATATCTTTATGAGAACTGGTGAGTATCAGAAACTGGTATTTTATAAGAAACAAACAGATTCTAGAGGACAATTTTGTTTGTGAATTGAAGACGAACTTTTTTAGGTAACGATTCCTCGTGTCAATCGAGTAATTTTATTCTTCTGATTGATTATAGCAGCATCAATACTTGGAAAATTGGAATTTTTTTCCTCTGCCAACAACTTTTTGGATTTTTTTCTTCAATTTATAATACGCTAAACTCGTTAAAAACTTTTTAAAGAATATTCAACAAATTTATATTCTTGCGTGTTATGGGCAATAAAAATGCATATTAAATATCAAAAAGAAACTTTTTGTATTCAATTTTAGGTCATTATGAATGAAAAAAACCGGATCTATGTTTGACTATCAAATTGAGGAGAAAAATAAACTATAAAAAAAACAAAACAATATATCTATTGGTTTTAAAAATTCTTAATTAATAATTTTCGCCATCTTATACATAAGTATTGTTTATAATTATAGAAGTATTTTTGACTTCGAAAGCTGGTCATTTTAAGTCGGTCTACATAAACCATCAGTAACCCTCCAGTCTCAAAAAAACAGAAGAAAACCGTCGTCAGAAAATCCCAGTTCGATAAAACTACAAAAACGGTCGGTTGCAATCAAGTGCAGAATGTTACTATATGGACCAAACATAGAAACTACAGTATTATACTTCGGTAAACGAGTTTTCAACCAAAGAGGCCGCGAATTACACGTGATCACGCGCGCACATATCTTCGAATAAAGTAAAGTAGTAAAAACATAATAATAATAATATACATCTTGAATATAGGTTTATTATGATTATTATTTTATTTTTATTTTTATAATATTACTTTCCAGTATATGCTTATACCAAAAACTGGATATATGACCAAAGCCCACTGGCAGTGAGAATATCAAAGTCATGTTTCATATTTTGAAGGATCGTTGACTACATGGACGAAATGCTTCAAGAAAGGAACAGAAATCCGAATTTCAACTTTGAACTTTGATAGTACCTACTTATAGTCTCGAATTGCGTTTGAAATGTAAGGAAGTTACGGAGACTCGAATAAAAATATTATTAGACACAATTAGAAGGCAATAAAATGATATTATGTAAAAGAAAAACTAATTAATTTATTCAGTCTTCACGTATTGTTTTCAAGTATATCTGGGAAAGGAGCTAGGTATTGTGGTTTTTAGGAACACTTAAACCAGTGGCTTTTATAAGGAGGATAGGTAGATCACTCCCCCTTGGGATTTGGTTTTTTTAAATTTAGTATATCGCTGGTCCGTTGTCATCTATTTGCAAATTTTATATAATTACTAGCTGACCCGACAAACGTTGTTTTGTCATATAAATTATTTCTAGAGAATATTTTGTTAGAAAAAAAATAACTAATTTAATAAAGATGTTTAAGGATATGGTATATAAGTGGAAGAGGTATGGAGTGCTGTGAACGGTGACGAAATATAAAAATGAAAAAAAATCAAATATTTATTTTTTTTAATAATTTATTAAAATTGATCCTTTAAAATTATATACATCACTAATCATGACAATATTAGTAAAAAATAATATCAATCCCTCAATGCAACAGAGGGTAAAATATATTTTGTTATCCAATCTTTCGCTAACACAAACTGGTTCGAGAGCATGCCACGTATAATTGTCCGTGTGAAATACATGATGTGCTCAAATCTAAGCCACAGACAGACATCGTTTGGTATTAAAACTTATTGATAGTCATTGCAAATACCAATCTAATTGGAAATTGAAGGCGTTTAAATTGTATTGGCACATCCGTGGGTATAATAGGGATTCGCGATAATAATATAATTTCACCTCGGAATTTGTCATTTAAAATGATAGCTTCGATAAAATTTTTCATTATTTTTTTAATGACTAATCGCGTGCCGTTACACAACCGTGGTGGGTTCAAATTACGAAGTAAAATAACCGGAAATCCAACCTTCAGTTGTTAATTATGTGGTGGCATGCCTGATAAATCCAATGAGTTTAAAAACTCTGTTGGATAATTTATAGCTTCAGTAGCATCGCAAACTGTATCAATAGATTTGTATGACACCAAGTCTCCAGGTAACAAATGTTGTATCTTGAGATACAACAGTCAATTGGTTGACGTCCACATTTTTTGCTGCTAAAATTACTGTTTCTGCCAGCCACTTATAATTTGTGTATTGTCTGTGTACATTGGAAAATATTTGGTCAATGAGAACATCTTGAGAATCAATGATTTTGCAGAAATCGGTCGGTAATTGTATGCATCCCGTTTTATCTGTTGTAACTTTCCCATCACCGATATTTAACAATTGTTTTGTGAATCTTCCGCACGCAGCTTTTTTTGATTGGATCGCAAGTAACGTAATCGTTTGCTCTCTATCTTTACACACATGTCGACCACGAATTGTTGACAAAGCTCACAACATCGTAGAATAACGTTGTCCTGGTCGTATCTAATCATCAACCGATATGTATGAAAATCCTTCGAACTAACATTCTTGTTCGTTTTGGCACCTGTTGCGGGATTTTGTTGTTTAATATTTATGCAATACCCGTCATTTAATACCAAAAATAAAATTAATAGTTTTTTAATAGTTACTGCAATTGAAGTAATCAGTAATTGCAATAATAATTTATATCTCAACGTTTACAAGTTACTGAAAATTCTTTTAATGTTACCCGTGACATCTTGTGAAGCCGAGAGGTCATTTTCAACTTTGAAGCGAATCAAAACGTACCAAAGAAACTTAATAGCTGACTATAGACTAAATGACTTAGCAGCATTGAATATTCATCGTGAATTAAAGTTGATATAAATGACGTTATTAAAGAGTTAGCTCAGAAAAAAAGACGATTAGACTTTGTAATTTAAAATTCATAAATATTGTTGTATGTATAATAATTTTGTAAACTTTTTTAACATTTGACAATTAATAAAATTATGTAATATTTATCTAAATAAACGCGATTTATGTTTTTCAGTTAATCAAATGCTGGATGTCAGTAGTGTACTCAGAAATAATTATGGCGGTAGGTTTGATTCAAATTGTTTGAATAATATAATATATTAAATATTAAATAATAGTCATCTGAAATTGTCTAGTCATTAACTTTACGAAAAATAATTTTGAGAGATCGTGGCGCAACCAGGGGGAGATTCAGGAATTATAACACCCACTGAATTTTTTTATTTTGCCCAAAAACTATTTTATAAATATACATTTATATATGAAAATACGTATATTTGTAACTATGCGACCCCCCCCCCTCCCGAAATAATTATCTAGTTGCGTCACTGACAAGAGACTGTATACGCTACTGGCGGACACCTCCCTTGAAAAAATCCTAGTTGCGCCACTGAATAGTATCATTTAGTAATTCATTTTCAATTGCACAGTTATCGACCAGGTCAAAAATTATTAAATTAAACTACGATTTATTAAACAGTAGCACATAGAAGTATAAAAAATAGATAAAAACCTAATGGCAGACATACCAAATGTATACAAAAAATTTTATTAAGATCGGTTAAGCTGTTTTGGAGGAGTATGGTCACAAACACTGTGACACAAGATTTTTATATATATATAATATATATATATATAAAAGATAAATTTTCTAAGTCGATACATTTATCTTTTTTTCAATACATTTTAATGTTAAAGCGTATTAATATTATTAATAAATAAACATTATTGTACATTTATACCCATAATCCGTATATTTCATATTATGTATATAAAAATGCTATGGTGTGGGGGAGGGTTGACTTTATTTTCGTCACCCCCTTGAACAACATGTAAAACAGCCACTGCTTCAAACGCCTCAGAAAAATACCGTCTTCTACACGGAAGTACAAAAATACCTGTATTCGTGATGCGCTATATCGACGATAGTCTTAGCTTCTCTTATCCGAGGATTGTGTTTTCCCGTCAAACGGAACTGGTGCGATTTACGTGTACATTATATTACGCGGATGTCTTGCGCGGGTCTCCTTTGATCTTCGATCATTGTGGACCGGATGCATAATTCGTGTGTCGTCACCCGCGGAGGAGAAGGAGTAGAACGAGGACGAGGATGACGGCAACGACGATTTTGCATGGGAAACGCGCGGAAACTGTTTCGGGCGGAGGCGGTACGAGAGAGCGTGCACACAATGCGGATTTAAAACCTATAACACGCACTGCTGCAGTCTCTTTGAGAAAAAAAAGGGCGAGGGGGGGGAAATGTGCACCCGTTTATTTTAGCTATTTTTTTCCCTCCGTTCTCTTCTGGTTACTTATGCAACGACTGGCATGGCATCGTTATATTAGAATGGGATATTATTTCCGGTTCGTTCGTTTTTTTCGCGCACAGCCGAGCCGTATTTTCGCAGACGCCCCGGAGCCCGAGCACATTAAACCTGTCACGCGAAACGATACCCTCGGTGGCCAGTTTGGTTTCTTACAATGATAATAATAGTTGTGCGAATTTTTTTTCTCCTCCTTTATTCCTAGGCCCACCGCAGCAACGTTATACGCCGCCGACGTAAACGCGGTTCGACCAGAGACCGGTGCGTTATTATATTACACACGAACCGTGTATACCGTTGAATGCGTTTAATGCACAACCCCGTGTAGGTACAAACAACGACCCATGTGCAATGCGTTGAGAAAAAAGACGAAAAAACGTGCACGTATGACTACAATATAAAATTATATTATATTATGTACCGCATATGCGTGTGCGTACTTGTGTCTGTGCGTTTATTGAAGTTTACGAACAATATTTGCTTCTTATATTCCGGAATAACAATGCTTCCTAGTCAGTGCCGCGACTACACCGATTTGGACCCGTGTGTAAATAAAGCGAATGCCCTCCTCCCCACAAGTCTGGAGCCGGCAGGGAAACCATACCCTTTAATCAATCGTGACCAAACTATTTTGGATTTTGATTGTACAGGCCGTAAAAGAAAAGATGATGTACGATGGTATGTACAAAACGAAATCAATCAATTATTGTTCAATCTCCAATAGTTGTTGCTACAAAATAGTTTTATTTCTCGCTTTTTACATGTTTTTCAAATTATTATCATGTGTTTGACATACGCATCCGGTTATTGCGGCATTGCGGTTAACGTCTTCTCTCGAAAACATCTTTGGCCGTCCACGTTATAATGACGAGGCCATAATACGCGCGTGCATAAATTATTATCAATCGTGTTCCATGGTTTTGTCGGAAGCGGTTCGTGAAACGCGTCCGGCTCTTTTGTTGCGAACGTACTTTTGTCGATGCGTACAACAATACATTATTTTTCGCGATCAAATCGATTTGATAATATTGCAATATGATGTATCCATGTACAACATATAACATAACATAACACGTATATCTAATGGTCGCAAGAGGTCCACGTCAGGCGCGTAGAGTCACGTAATACTATTTTTACAATGGCGTCCGCGCGAAAAACATTTAGATTCGGCAAAATAAAAACGTGCCAAATGGACGCGCTTTTACGTTATTATTATTAGTATTATTTTAACTATATCATGCACGCAATAGCACGAAGGAATTTTTATTTTAATAATAGTCTCGTCAGACGGTAATCATTTTAACCGTCCTGCTCAAGACCGCCGAGCCGTGCGGCTTAATTCCGTTTTAACAGTTTTTTTTTTTTAGTATTCTCCGTAGAAAATTATCGACATTTTCAAAACAGTATTGAATTTGATCAAGTCTTAGGCAAAAGAAACGCGCCCGATCGTGTTGTGTGGTGTTACGGAAGGCCGACACCGAATAGCATCGTCGCCAAACGGGTGTCATCGGAATAGAACAGCACCTTTTTAGCCACGATTCGTAGTACGAATTTCGCGTGCATTCCTGGCGGTTCTCTCCCTTTTGGGATGATCTTGTTTTTACATTTTCTTTTTTTTTTCTTTCTATTATGCGCGCGAATAATAAAAACGAGACGTTTTTTCGTTTGTTTTTTACGATTTTTTTCTTCCGTTTCCGTTCTACTTACACATACACACACACACACACACACACACATGTACACGTCATTGTCGGTCGGTCTCGTTCAGTCGGTCGTGAAAAATTCATATCTCTACCGCGGCGACTTCGGTTGGGCGATAAAAGCCTTTTCTTTTTACGACGCGATCCGTTTACGACGACCGAGCAACGTTAAACGCCGGTTCGGGTTCCCCGCGCGAAAAAACGTCGTTGTCAGTACAGTTGCACGGTACGAGACGGACAATCGGAAATCGCTCATCACCCCCCTCCCACCCCTATAACAGACCTGAACCGTATTCGTTTTCCGTAAAAAACCACCCGCGTTAAAGTCGTGGTTTAATTAAATATTACGGGTCACGCGGATTCTATCCCTGCTGCAGTTCGCTTCTCGCAACCGTGTTTATAAATTCTCCTTAATAATATGATTATTATTATTCGTAATCGAATAATGCACAAAGTCTGGAAACAGAAGACGGCTGAAGTTAATTTTAAAATAATATCATTGAAAATATAAAAAACATAACTCGTATAACAGGTGGGAAAGTTGGTCGCTAGAGGAGACCATTTGTCTTGTCAGGTTTACCGTAATATCATCCACGTAATAAATGGTAATGAGCTATGGGAAAAAACGGAAGAAACAATACATTCAACGGTTTTTACGTGGCATTGGAATTTCCATGATGTTATCCGTCTTTTTTTTTACATACACCGTAAATAGAGAAGAATGCATGCATATAACAATAATAATTACTAACTTCATTCGTGAGAAAACATATATTTTTTTGATCAAACAACCCATTTTATATGATTATATTTTGAAATTAATAAACTAAAATTATTTGTTTAAATATCTTATATATACTATTTAGAGATCTACGGATATTTCATTATTTATAGAATTTATTATAATTCATTACTTCGTCGTTCACGACATGCCCTTTTAACTTTTAGTAGATACATATAGTTATTGCCTATATGTAGATGTGTACTTTTAAAGCATTGGTACATGAAAGCTTTGATTATCTACTTAGTAAGCATAAAGTTAAATATTAAAATATCTTTATTTTTAATTCAATCAACGTTAGAATTATAAAATAAGATATAACTGTATTTGAAAAAATCAGAATCATTTTACTAGAATCCAAAGATTCATCACATTGCTGTCTTAAACGCTAATGATAATAACTATTTCATAGAAAGACTATATATCGGTTTTAGTATCTTACTGATATATTTTTATAATATTTTTTATAATACATATATTTAGAACAAAGTTATTTCCTCTTAATTTTAGGTAGTTATTAAACATATGTAAAGCAAAAAAAAAAACATACATAAAATATTTTGAGACCGATTCTTATATTTAATTAAAATTAATAAATAGTTTAGTCACACTATTTAACTCGATTATAATACTTTGATAAAATCCATTCTAATGATTTTATCGGAACATTTTCGTTATTGATACATTATAATATTCGTTATATTACAGTGAATTCAGTGTATTCACTTATACATATATCTACTCGTATATCTATAAGTGTATAAAATTAAAAATAAGATTTAAAATACGATTTTTTTTGTTTGTTATTCTTTCAAGTTACTGAAATATTGATCTCCTACACTTATAATTAACTCTAGACAGAAAAAAAAAAATTATGAAATTTATGCTGTAAAAATAAATTTTAAAAACGGTTTCATTTCGCATATGGTAACTATACTTGTCACTTCTTGGGTGGGCATACTGTCCCGAATGTGTTATAACTTATTTGTTTTTAAGGTTGTGCATGTGTTATTTCGAAGGCAATTATTAACTCATTTAAAAAAACAATTCTAAGACAGTTATTTTTGTTTTTTTTTATAAAATCAACAATACAATTTTAAAATTTTCGAAAATGAAATTTAGTGTAAATATATAATATTTGCTGATTTTTAAATTTCAAATAATTTAAGTTAAAAGTATTTTTTTATATATATTTATAGATTTTCGCTAGTACTTAATTTGGACGAATTGGTTTGCTCATTTAGGATATCCAAATCACGAGTTTTGAATTTAAACGTTTCTCTAGAACTGAAAATTAAAAATTACATAGTACAAGTTGTAATTGTTATTTAATTTTTTTTTTTTTTATTGGGTGTTTTTTTACAAGTTTTAATAATTATTTTTTCCGTAGCATAGACGTTTCTACTCTAAGAGAAAAACTAGGTGAATTAGCTTGGTAGATGGAATTCACATAATTGACAAGCTCATTAAAAACGGATAAACGTATGCCTCGGACTGAACTCTATCAGATATTTAGATTCTATCTATTGCTACTGCTTCGAATTACAGTATACGGTATAATAGACAACTGACAAGAACGACTACATGATTGCAATAATTCGTTACACCAAACTCGTTGGATTTCATGCAGAAATAAACGTCTCGACCGTATTTATTACACTAATATATATTAAGTGCTATAGCATATTTTAACACTATTAGCGTTGATTGTATATTACCTAAGTGGTGAAATGGTTAAGAAAATAGAGAACACGGTAATATTCGATCATTAAAATTTGCCATTATTATTATCATAAAGTTATTTTTTTTATATAAATTTAATTTTTATCATTAAAGTTGTGTTTTGTGTATTTATAAAACAAAAGTATATGAAATTCCATATCTAATTTGTTTTGAGTAAATAAAAGTTATAAATTTGTAGTTTTTTTTTTCTTTATGGTATATCAATTATTGTAGTCCATTGTGTTGGTCGCTAAATATTTCAAGTCTGTATATTCTGGTTAAATACACTTAAGAAATAATACGAAAACACCTCTAAGAATATATTTGTACTAGTTACTTGAAATAATATTAACTTGAAACTAACAAAATATATTTAGTTTGTTTCCCAATAATGATTTAGACCGATACTTTGTTAAATATTATTTAAGATATAATTGGCTGGATGAGTATCAGATTTAATAAGTTCAATTTATTAGTGTCAGTATAATTTATTATCTGCTCAGTAGTAGTAGCCATAATAGTGTTAAGTAATGAGGAACATATCATTATAATTAATAATTAGCACAGGCGAAAAAAAAAAATCTTCGTTATTAGTTTATATTCTTCCTTTTAAACACTTTCGTAACCTCGTGCCCCATGAAATTGATATTTTTTATTATTTTTTTCGGTAGACACTAATTTTATTATTATGCATTTTCATTAACATTTTCAGACCTATTCTCTCGGTCTGACGCAGTGCTGCCTGTAATTAGCCATTTAGATTGCAATAGAGCTTCAGTCACCGTAGTTTGCATAGGATCAATATAATTATAGGTACAAAGAAAACGAACCACAATTCGAACAATTGCGCAGTTCTATCTATAGGTCTACGAAATAATGTTAAAATTCGTCATTACACAATAGTAAAATACTAATAAGCACAAACTACATTTTACAATGTCTTTCAATTAAGATTTATGATTTAATTTTTATGAGTAAACTCATCGAACAAATGGAAACTGTCATTCAACCACTTGAAAATTAAGCCTTCGCGGAGACACCATGATAAAAAATAAACACGCCACGTATAATATCTCATGAATTTGATTGACGCAAAAAACTTGTTCAGTATCGTCGACTAATAATAATCAAGTGTGCAGAATGAAATTTGTGCCGTTTTATTTATGCATATGAGTTCAAAAAAACTACGTGTTGTACACAATTATTTCATAAAAAATAAAATATATTAGTTTTATTTACAATAACTAATTTGTGCACTTAAAATGACTGTAACATTCGCGCACTAAGAAACAATCAAATATGCACAAAAACACAGTATTATATTATGTATATTTATAAAAAAAAAAATAAAAAAAAAAATATACAGAGTAAAATGTATTTTACCTTTATTTATAAAAATTAAAAATGTAATATATTTTAAAGCATTTAGTTTATTAGCATTTAGTTGTTATTAACGTATTTGATGTTTTTTTTATATTGTATACTAATTTACAATATTAGCGTTACAGTGTGGTACAATAGTTTTTTTTATCAATTTTAATCAAACATGAATTTAAATATATTTGGGAAAACACAATTAAACGGATCGATAATTTATCATTTATCTATCCGTTCATTTAAATTATTGATAAAATTTAAAAAAAAACTAAAGTATGCATTTTTATTCTTAAAATTCCGAAAATATGCATATAAAATATAAAACGATAAAATATACAAAAATATGCAGAGTAAAAATAGTATTATTTGATTTAAACACATGATTAAATTTAAATTTATAATAAGTCCGCATTAAATTGAATCAATGGGAAAAATATGCAATTTCATATACATCTGAGCCTTAAATATTTCTATTATTATAATTATGCTCGTATATATTTATGGTTGTGTATATGTACAAAAATGTTATTTAATTTTAAAATGGAATATTTTCTTCAGAAATCATTAGATGGACGGAAGGCGATAAACAATTTATGTTTGGATTTTGTTCGTTTACATTAACTTTATCGGGGAATAATATTAAGTCACCAGTAGGCGGCAACGACGTAAAAGAAAAAAAAATTGAATAAAAATATTTTTAAAAGCATTAATAATATAGCTGTTGAATGTAATTTCATAGATTACGCGTAAAAACGCTCATAACAGTTGACGATAAGGATATTTGTTTTGGAAAATGTCACGTGGTGAAAATAATAATTCCTCGAGCGTTTACAATAAAAACGTTTTATCGGGGTTATTATTGCAGTCGGTTAATGTAAACGTAAAAAAATATAGTAATAATACGACCGAGACTTCAGCCCTCCTGATGTAGTTATTTAATTTCTCAATTTGCGTGTTGCCAGCATGTACACGATGTTTCTTTTCTAAATTTATACATACACACACCTTGGCAATGTCGCCGATAAGGTTTTTTTGTGATGTTTTTTTAATTCAATTTTAAGTCTGCCAACGTGAAATCCAACTATGAAGTACACGGGATACGAATCTGCAATTTAATAAATGTTATACATTGAATTCAAAGAGAAATCGAACTTTTTGTTGTTTCGGCTACGTTAAAATGCATCTGTTCACGTGGCTACGGAACAAATAAAATAGCACCAATAGCGGGCGTTAAAATTACTTTTACATGTAAAAAATATATTTATATAGTCTTATCTTTTTATTTTTTACTAAGCTGTACTATATTAAAATATCACTTTATAATATATATGTACATCCGTTGAAATAACTTATATAGTCTGGGGATCACTTTGATCGAACAAAATGTATAAAAATCAAAATATGTACAATTTCAAAAGTGACCTGGCAGTAGGGAGCTTTGTTAATATTCTATAACAAAAGTTTTATCAACAAATAACATTAAATAGTAATATATACATTATAGAGTCTTTTTAAACTACTTTAGTGTCTGAAATCATTCTAAAAAATTAATCAAATATTAAAAACCTTAGGGCTGCATACGTTTCTAATTATCATTTATCTAAAATCGTATTGATATAAAAAATTAACATTTTATGTCCAGTTTTTATTGCTGACCGATATATAGATTACAAAATATACAATCATACCTGCATAATATACACTAAGTATTTAAAAGTACCTATTTATAATAAAAGTTTTCGGCTTCAACTTCTGATGATAACACATAACAACGAGTCGTCTTGTTTTATTGCATGGGATACGAAAACTTTCCATTCAAGAACATTATTTTTTACAGATATAAGAGCTTAAGAATTGTCTTAAATTCATGAATAATAAATACATAAGATCAGTGAAATTCTAATTACTAACAATGCGCCAAGGCACAACATTTGACAACCTATCTCCTCCCTCCAATTTAATTTTGTAAAATTGACTTCATATTTGTAGTGTATAATTTACCTCATTCTTTAAATATGTTGTGTTATTTTTTTATCTATATTATTCTATCATTCGAAAATATTTATAAATTATTTTAGACATGTAACACACTATTTATATTATTTACTTAATTTCATATTTAATAGTATAATTGTAAATACGCGTAATATTATTATGTGTACAATTTGTTTGGTACTCATCTTAGATGTTTCAGTATAAAAAGAAAATTAATACCTATCTAAAATAAACTTATTATGATTAGTTTTTAAGAAAATTCTTATATTTTATATAAAATATTATAATATATATACAATTAATATCCTAAATTCCTTATACTTTAGTCGCCCTTGGGAACTTGCCCTATTTGACCCACCATCTTGGAATGGCAATGTGTATGATTATAATAAAAACCATTTTGTAATTGCTTCAACTCCCCAACACCTTAAGCGCATGCCACTGCGGAGTTTTGATAATGTTTATAATGGATAATAGTTATATAACACAATTTTTTCATGGTTACATCACACATCCGCTGTAAAATCGATGAAGATTACTTAGACGTCTGCTGTAAAAAATAAAAGGGTATAAAAGTTCACATTTGTGGCAGATACAGGAGCACATGGAATACATACTTATTGTAATACAATGCATGCAATCAAAAAGTGCAATCAAATTAATCTGCATTACAATGATAAATGTTATCAGTCAACTTATGCGTAAGTTTGACAATTGTATTATAGTGCAACGTTCAAGCAATTAGTCTACAAAACAACTGCGCACGCGTACATGTATAATGTATATAGGTACATGGCTGTAAAAAAATCTTCATCTTGCATAAATCGACGACGAAAAAAACGGTTGCTGCGTTATCTGGGTTATTTTTTTAATGAGATTTCCTGAGGTTAAAATAGAATTTTGCTACTCGCGCGAAATAATTCTGTTCCCAATGCTCGGGGCTTAATAGGATTTTCATTATTTTTTTTTTATATAATGCGTTTTATGTCCCATACATCCCCAAATTAAATATACATAAATATTCAGAAAATAGTGCACACGGTCATAGTGTGCCTCTAAAACAAACCCTAATACGAGTATATATGTATACCTTCATGTATGGACAAAAGCGGATGAAATTAATTAAATCTTTCGCGCCACCGAATCCTATACATTTATTAATATTTCAGAAGTATGTAATTACTTAAATTCATTCAATGATTGTGGATGAAAATTAATACGTAATAAACCATAGTAGTATGAATATACCAAATAATATAGAACAATTTAATATAATTTTTGTCGCAAATTCACCTGAACCTTTAAAGGTGACGCTTAAGGTGTACATACAGAAATGTTAACACTACATAACCACAAATAAAAATGAATTAAAATATTTAAATTCAATTATTGAAATGATAACCTAAAAGTTAAGACCATTTTTTTTTTTTTTTTTGATCTATTTATTACAACCCGGCATCTTAGGCCATTAGTTACAGTTTTTTTTTTTTTGTGATACTTTGTTACATAATTGTATTTACATTTACACTTACATTATATTTGGTCTATTAAATTAGTTGATTTTAAAAAATTAAGTATTTTCCTGTTTTGATCAGGATCCGGACCGAGTAGTGAATCAAGTGTTTCTGTAATATTGAGGTTTATTCGTTCCTGTTGATATAGTTGACATTCCGTTAGTATATGTTTGATAGTGAGGGGGGTCCCACATCCTTCGCATGTGGGGGGTTCTTCTTTTGCCATGAGGTATCCATGTGTTAATCTGGAGTGCCCAATTCTGAGTCGATTTATAGTGGTTTCTTCTTTTCGGTTAAATTCATGGTTTTCCCAACTGAATGTTGTTCTTTTTATCTGGTTTAGTTTTGTGTCTTGATCGTTCCAGAGTATATGCCATTTTTTTTTAATTTGTGTTTTGACTGCCTTTTTGATGTCATCGTATGAGGATATATTTAGTTTGGTTGTGTTTTTGTTAGATGCGGCAAGTTTAGCGTATTTGTCCGCTATTTCATTCCCTGCGATGCCGGTATGTCCGGGGATCCAAATTATTGATATTTGTTTTTTATTTGTTTTGGCTTCATCGAGTTGGTTTTGGATGAGGACTGAGATGTAATTTGGGTTGTTTTTGTTTTGAAAGTTCTTTATGGCGCTTAGGGAGTCACTAAGGATTAAAAACTTTTTGTGTTTAATAGTTTGGATGGTTTCAATGGCTTTTAGAATGGCTATGGCTTCAGCCGAAAATATTGAGCACTCGTTTTGGAGTTTGAATGTTATCTTGGTATTTTCAAGTGCGATGGCAATGCCGACGCCTTCGTTTCCCTTTGAAGCATCGGTGTAAATTTTTTGGTGATCCTTGAATTCGTCCAGGATATTGTAGACATAGCTTCTAAATATCTCAGGTGATATATTTTGTTTAGAGAGGGCATTTAGTTCGGTATTGATTGCATAGGAGTAATCCCATGGGGGGGGGGGGGGTGTTATTGATTTCTCTGTGGATAATTTTAATTGGGGTTGCTGTATTTTCGTTGGTTAGCTTGGTTATTTCGTCATTTACGTCACTATTTTTATTTTTGTTGAGTCTGGATAGTCTTGCTATATATTTTATGAATAATTCTGTTCTTTTCAATGTAGGTGGGGATTTGCCAGCTATGTTATAAATGCTGAGAATGGGGCTGCTTCGAAATGCTCCTATTGCCAGTCTTAATCCACTGTTTCTTACTGCGTCGATCAGTTTTAGAGTTGCATTGGCTGCGGATCTGTATAGAATTGCGCCATAATTGATTTTGGCTTGGATGGTTGCATTGAATATTTTCAGAAGCGACTTGGATTCACCGCCCCATGAGGTGTGGGATAAAATTTTAATTATTTTTAATGAGTTGGTTGTTATTTTTTTTAAATATTTTATGAAGGGTGACCAGGTTTGGCGTCTATCGAATATTACTCCTAGCATTTTTGTTGTGTTTTTATTGGTTATTGTGGTGCCATTTAAATTGATTACGATATCTTTTGCTCTTTTTTTTGTAAAAATTGTACATATTGACTTCCCTGGTGAGAAGTTGAAACCTGTTTTGTTTGCCCATGTTTCAATGTTGGTAGTAGTTGTTTGTAGTAGGTTTTTAACTGTTTCAATACTATTGCTCCTGCACCAGAAATTAAAGTCATCTGCATACATATTGCATTTTACAGGTAACCTGCAATTTTTGACTATGTCGTTAATTGATATTAAGAAGAGAGTTACTGAGAGGGCCGAGCCTTGGGGTTCTCCATTTTCTTGCGTAAATTCGTGTGATAGGTAATTGTTGGCTCTTACTTTGAATTTTCGGTTTGATGTGAAGTTAGATATTAAAGTTAGAAGTCTGCCCTTGTTGAGGACTGAATTTAATTTAACTAAAATATTATGTCTCCAGGTGGTATCGTATGCTTTAGCAATGTCTAAGTTAATTATGCCCATAAATTGCTTGTTTTCAAATGTTTTGGTAATTTCTTTATTTATTTCGAAGAGGCTATCCATAGTGGATCTGTTTTTTCTGAAGCCGTTTTGTTTTGTTGAGAAGAAGTTGATTTTTTCTAGAAACCAGGTGAGTCTGTAGTTTATTATTTTTTATTATTTAACTCCATATATTGTATATAATTCCAAAGACAATAGATAATTACATAGATTGTATATAATTCCAAAGATAATAAATAATTCCATATTGTATAAAATTCCAAAGATAATAGATAATTCCATATTGTATATAATTCCAAAGATAATAGATAATTACATAGATTGTATATAATTCCAAAGCTAGTAAATAATTCCATATTGTATATAATTCCAAAGATAATTAATAATTCCATATATTGTATAATTTCAAAGAAAATATATAATTCCATATACTGTATGTAATTCCAAAGAGAATAGACAGTTACATAGATTGTATATAATTTCAAAGATAATAGACATTTACATAGATTGTATATAATTCCAAAGATAATAAATAATTCCATATT